>NC_068357.1:130120851-130303351 GCF_020536995.1 Dreissena polymorpha | reverse complement strand
TTTGATTGAGTGCATGTTGTTAAACACTCCATATTGAAAGCAACCGTGTGTGAAAATGGACACGGTTGGTAAATTAAAAGAGTTATGGAAAGATAAATATTCAAGCGATATACCTGACGATTTTGTTGCCCGTTTGGATTGTGAATTTTCAAAAGGTAAAAATGAGCCTGAGGCCGAGGACAGATTAAATAAATCGTTGACATTCTTAATGAATGACAGCAATGAAAAAATTGCCGATTTAAATAGGAGATTGAAACAGGAAGAATATTTTATAGAACTATTATCACAGGCAATTGACAACCAAGTTCTTACAGGGATGGCACATTTTAAAGATAAGAAACTGGATGTTAATGTTTCATCACTGTATTCACATGTAAAAAAACCCAAAAAGATCATTAACAGTGACACTGAGGACACTTCTTTTATGAAAAACATGTGCAAAGACACACCGCCAGCTTTGCCGAAAAGGATTGAACCTGAAAATAATTATGAGGACATTTCTGCAGTGGAAAAAGTGGATTCTGGTATGGACAATGTTAACAACAAACCAACAGTAAAATTTAGAGGCTCAGTGAGAGACAAAATCAAAATGTTTGACAGAAGCGATTCCTCTTCTGGTGAAGATGCAAAATCACAATCAGAGGGTGACTATGCACGATTACCATCTCCCCCGACAGTATCTCCAAAACCGTCTCCATCGTCTTTGCGTCGATTGCACAGAGAGGAATATGAGGAAATATGCCTTCCAACAGTGTCACCAAGTCTATGCAATAACATTCAAGCTCCTGGTGAGCCAGCTATTCCTAAAAATATGCAATCATCAGAACATGGAGACATTTCGCTAAAATCTGAAGTAGATAATTGCTCATCTTCAAAGCAGGAAGAGGACTCTCAAGCATTGAAAAGCAGTCATTATAAGACCGAGAAAAAAACAGCTCCCCCTGTGCCGCACAAGAGGAGTAAACTGAGCGAGTTTCACAGTTCTGATGTCAATCAGTTAAAACAGACTGACAATCTTACACCACGATACAGTGACAGTGAACCACATACTGCAACTCCAAGGAAATATTCTAACAATACCCAGGAACATAATGCGAATGACAAGGTTCAGATAAAAGTTCATCCACGGATGGTCATTGATATGTCTGGAGATGATGAGGGAGATTATTGTGCAATAACGCCATCCAAGTATCCTCAAAAGGATGGAAAACATGTAACCAGAGTTTTAGTAGCATCGGACAAAAAAGGACAGTCAAACAATATTAATAGGTCAGACAGGGAACTGTCAAAATCACATGAGAACCTGCACATTACAGTCAAAGAACTTGCTGTTTCACAAAAAGAATTTCGTTCACATGAAAATATTGCGCAAAGTGGCTATGCCCAAGTTGAGTTTTCAACTTTCAAACCGGCTACAGCTAAGTCATCAAGTGAAGAAAGCATGAAAAAGTTGTTTGGTAAGAAAACGAAAGATCATGGAAAAAATTTCATTGATAGACTATCACCAAAAGGAAGTGATGAGGAAATTAAGGGTCACAGCTCACAGTCATTGTCACAGAATAACTCTGACGAGGAGTGCATCAGTGGTGGAACTATACTAATAGATTTTAGTAAAATGCAGTTGACAGCTGAAGATTTGCAAGTGGAATCTAAATCACCAGAATATAGTGAAGAAGATATTGACAAAGATGACATAGTGGAAGAACAAAGAACCTTAGATGGAGATACAAATAGAAAAAGAAATGTACCAGACTATGAGAAGTGGAATTTTCAAAGTTTGCTTACAAAGCCAGGAGTAAGTGTTGCAGAAAATGTGAGTGATGATGATGAAATTATTTATGATAATGTGCCAGACAAACAGGAGCCTGTGTCTGGTCAGAGTGATGACTCGGGTGTGTGCGAGGCCATCTCCAATGCTGAGGATGCTGCACAGCACACATCCTTCGATGATGATGATGTTATTGAAGACCCTACCTTGAGATCTAATAGCGGGAGGGCAACCACATCAGTGATATCTCGGACATCCACTGCCTGTAAGTCGCTCGGTGTGTTCATGCCTTTTTCTGCCTACATGTATCTCACGGGTCTGATAGTCGGACCCATTCCCAATGCCAAATATGCATATTTTTTCCCAATTCTCAAAAAAAAATCCCCCCAAATTTTTTTTCTTTTTTTAGAAAGAAGTGTCTTATGACTTATATTTATTAGACTCTATATCTCAATTTTATTTTGTAAACAACCTACAAAATATATAACCATAATTTATATGAATTTTATTCAAAATGACTGGAAAACTCCCTGCCCAAATAATGCTTTTGTCGATGAAAATTATTCAGAATTTGGAAGATTTCGCGACTCGAAAAATCCCAATTTTGCTAGGTACTTTTCCCTTAAAATAGACAGAAAAAGGTCTGGTGTTTCATGCTTCTACACAATCTCAGCTGCAACAAGTTTTTGCAGCAATTTAATATGGCTTTTTGTCTGTTTTTCTAAAAAATATAGTCCCATCAAGCTCGTTTTTCAAATTCATTCCTTTATACATGTAGCTACTGGAAGGATTTGGCTCAAACTTTCTCGGCTGAATATCCTTAAATAATATGTAGATGATTTTAAGTTTGGAAAAGAGTTCAAACATTTTTGTGACTTATAAATATGCACAATCAACAAATGACTATGACAGCCAGACATGCCCATCCTTAAAATGCCCAAGAGCTAAGATTTCAACATAACAAATCCTATTTTAGATGTTATTATTGTGATTTCATTTTTGCTGATATTTTTAAATTTGCTGTCTAATGTAAGTTTTATGCCCTGCCCAATAGTTTAAAATTAATACATTAAGCATATTTGTTGCACATTAAGAGTAAATAGACTTCACGAGAGGGCCGAAAATTGCAAGGTAAACGTTTGGCGTCACAAAGCTTAACAATATTACAGCCCTGAAAAAACTGAACAGTCGACAGTGTTCTGCAAGAAACAAGACGATAATTTATCTTTTAAAACTGATACTGAAGTAACGTACCCCATTTCGTACACTTAAAAAAAATTGTCTCCAATAATTGAGATACAAAACAGGGATCAAGCTAGACTCCAATTTTTGGGAGAAGTCACTTCTCCCTAAGTTCTGGAGAGTTAAAAGTGAGGCAGTTTTAGGGAGAAGTGGATTTTTTGCGATCACCAATGAACTATTGTGAATCATGACCTTTACATGTATTTGAACTCAAGTAATAAAATCATTCCTTTTAATAAATATATTACTGACAAAAATATAAGCATCAAATCATAAGAAAATACTTTTGAAAAAGCAGTTCTATAAGCACTAATTTATCAGTTATTACATTTGACATTAGAGCAAAGCATAAAACTCAATATACATGTATTGATTGGCTTAATACATTCTTTCAACTCCTGAAACCTAGAACACATTTGATTTTAGCTGATTCATCTAAACGGCATTTATCTTAAAACAGAGAGCACATTTGACTATTTGATTCACTTTAATTTGAGCACTGCAGCGCAGTACAATAAGCACTTCTTCACCTAGAGTACAACTTGCGGACCTTCAAGGACTTCCATTTCTGCAGGGCACGGCCGAAGTCAAAGTCACCTGGTGTTGGTCCGTCCTCCGAGATTCTCATGAGATCGTCCAGTGCCTTTGATTTCAGTAATGTTGTAGATTTGGACTTTCTTCTGTTTTGTGTGCGAAATCTTCTTTTGCACTGCACGATGGTCCGGGGAATGACAACACAGCACTTCAGGAGCATAACAATGTTGGGAGGTCATTCCCCTTCACCAGAATACGTAGAACCTGAGTCAAACTCATTTTGCTGTAGCTGCCTTTCACGAGACGTTTGTAAGTCTGAAACTCACTGCGAGCATTTTCCTTCTGTGGCAGATGCATTTCGAAGACTAGTGTTCAACCAAGTTTGTCAAGTTCATTAAGTCCATACTTGGTCACAGACTTTGTCTCAGAGATGTTGTAGGGAATCAGAACTTTCATGCATTCTAGTACCGTAGGTCAGTGTGACTAAACCGATCATTCAGGTTGTATGTTAACTTCTGTATGTACTGAGGCCCAATACTGTCCAACACATGTTTCTGTTGAGTGTAGTATCTCAGCTCTGGTGTGTACCCAACATTTTCATCATTATCCTCGCCATCACTGTCATCAATGTCACTCTCAGTGAAACCCTTGAAATGGATGTTCTCCTGAATCTGGTCATTTACTGAATTACAGTCCGACTCTGACAGTGGTCTAATGTACATGTAGGTCACTTTCTGGTCACCAATGTGCACAAACTTCATCACTAAGGCAGGGTACATGTAAGTCCTGTAAACAACCTGGACAGCTTGCACCATGCTGAGCCAATTTACGGAGTGTCAGAACTTCGGCATACTTCAGCTCGGGCAACTTCAACAAATTCTGAATCATACGCAATCGGTTTGAGCGGAGAGCTGACTTCTTGAAATACCTCAATATGTTCATAATAGTTCTGGAGTATTCCTTCATGTCTGGGCTATGTTAAGCCGCTTGAGATGTTGCCAGAGCTACTTGATGAGCTGCACAGTGTAAGCCAATGAGAGAAGGTGAATGTTCCTGCAGCAATTTAACAACACCACCAGTCCTACATTACACTAGCACCATCAGTACCGATGCCTACCATTTTAGATATGTCTAGTCCTTTGGTTTTAAGTTCCTCAAGCACCATAGACACAATGCTCACAGCACACACAGAACCTTTACTGTGTCCTCACATGCCTTATTATGAGTGTAATTCTTCACCATCGAAATGTATCGTATGTTAATATTTGATTTACGCGCAGTTTTCTTTCGACACATTTAAATCACACTTCATAGCCGCGTCATGCTAAAATGGGTCTTATGCGTTTCGGCCAGCATATCTTAAAGTGATATTATGGCAGCGTCTCCATGGCAATGCCTACCCAAATAGGTGACTACGTTACGTGTCAAAATCGATCAATGAACAGGGGTCCTCTTCTCATATCTATTGTCTCACGTTCGCAGTCAAACCGAAAAGACGGCATTGTTTAATGTGGTTATTAATTGGCTTGAATAGATGTATACTGCTTTTATGGCAGTTTGATTGGCGCACGCTTTGAATGAGCGACAACACTTGTAAGCAGTCATACCTGTACCTGCAGTAAGATCATGCAGACGATGAGTGACGCTATTTTCATACGCGTGTGATTTTATTGCAGTTTGTTGAATTAATTTTGCACAACTGTAAATGTTTTGTTCGATTCTCAAATGAGCATTATTCAATTTGTAATTTAAAAGCATGCTTCTGAATTTTAATGCTTATGCGACATTTACAAATACTAGCGTCAAATGAACAGTGCTTTATCCTTTGTCTCAATAAAAAGCGCGCACAAAGTGTGGGTGTATTTTGTGTTGTATAAAAACATGAATATCACGTCAGGCGATTTACGCGTGTTCAGTGGGAGCTGTCTTTTTATTATGATCGGAGTTAGTGTTCGTGTGTCGTATGAACAAATCTGCACTAAAACTAAATTTAGATTCTAATCGTACATGATCAGTTGTGGAACAAAAGTACGGTTGATATTTAAATACATTATTTTTCTCCTTCCGGGATATTGTTTTAGTATGTTGATGCTGCGTTAACAAAAATAAGTGGATATGAAGTGAAAACACCAAAAATAAACAATGGTTGCGATAAAAACCTATAAACATAGATAAATAAATATAAGCATACTGTTAGATGCGAATAATATCACTTTAAGCAAAACAAATTTTAAGACAGGTTATAGTAAAACAGGGCTTTCCTTAGACCTAAAATCTCAAGAGTCAATGACTCTTGGGACCATATTTTCAAGGGAGGCGGAAAACAACGGGCGAGGCATGGTATGGTATTGCGCAAGGGGGGGTCAGAGGGTTAGGGTTTGGGTTAGTGTTAGGGGTTAGGGTTTGGGTTAGCCTAAACCCAACCCTAACCCTAACCCGACCCCTAACCCTAACCCTTACCCTAACCCTTTTTTGGGGTTATCACCCCTGACCATGCCTCGCCCCTTGTAGTTTTCGGCCTCCCTATTTTCAAGAGTCAAAATCAAATTTGTATGAGTCATAATAGTAACGCAAGAGAGTCAATGATCTTTTGTATTTTAAGCAAATTACTGAGATATAATATATAAAAACCATCATATTAACAAATATCTTAACATTTATTTCTTATATTCCAGTCAATAAAAGACACAATGTAAACTTACAAGTGACCATAATTGTGAGCATTGTGAAATCAAAACGAAAAAACACATGCACTGGTACTGACATATTATATATCAGGGGTGTCAATTGTCCCAAATTCGAAATCCAGAAAATTAAGCAGAAAGTCTGAGATCGTAAGATAAAGGAAATAGAGGGCATAGCACCTCGAGCCCTAGCTAGCTTAGCGCTATTTTTTTATTGTCTTTCTACGTGCAATTTCTTGTGAGTACAATGCAGAATTTTATCAATTAGACCATCTGTAACGCATGTGTATTCGTCATTCTTTAAAAATGTTAAAAAGAACGTTGAAAAATAAAATAAAATCGACGAATCATACCATATCCGAAAACGACTGTCCGGAAACATGTCGAGATACTTCTACTGCACATTAAGCAAATACTCAACAGTGCTCAAGCCAGATTTTCAAAATAGAGGGGAGCTTTCCCAAAAAAGGCACATTTTACGCGTAATTTTGCAAAATAGGGCATTTGGTTGTACATATACTAAAGTATATCAGGTTTATCACTATCTTGTTTGACTTCACATAGACTGTAACATTATCTGTTTCATAAATGTAACCCTTTACAACATTTCAGCTTGATTCAAGTCAATTATAATATTATTGTTATTGTCAGAATTGCTAGCCGTTGACTTGTTTGTTTTGGATTGAGCTTCAACACCTTATTTCGGAGGCATTTTTCTGTATTATTTATGACTAAGTTACAATAAGTTAAAGCAGGTTTTTATCTGGGGACTCTAGAAAATATCATAACACACTCTATTTAAAAGGTCGATTCTAATTGGTTTCGTATTATACAGCAGCTTCTCGACTAGAGCCAATCAAAAGTTTTGTTGCCGTCTTTAAGCCTCATTCGGTTAAACTCAGCGTTCATCGCTACACTTTTGACTCATACCCAAGATGGTTCGTACATCGTGATTCGCGTATGCGTTAACGGATTCGTTTCAGCAATGTATCCGAGTGGACGCACATATTTCAAAACTATGCGTCTATTTCGATATTTGTGCGTCATAGACGCGGGACGCGCATGTAGATTATTCCCTGTAGATTTCTCAATGGGCCAAACTCCGCCTATTGGACAGACTTGTGCTTCAATGATTGGAAATGGGGGATAACGGTTAGCGTCTTCCAAAAGATACTCCACCCCAAGCCAATTATCGCTTAGTCTTAAAAACTTTTGCTCTTGCTGACGCAAGTCGGTATATTCCCCCGGGTCAAAATTGACGCATGACGTAGTTTTCTGACGAGTCAAACAAGGGTCTTCTGTAATTTTCAAGCGTCATAACCCGGGAGCTCGGATCAAAGGAAAGCCCTGGTAAAATATACTCACATGCAGCATGTCGTCTATGATTTGTGGTTTTTGCAGAAACCTCAAGACTCTTAGCATACTGATTGTCAAATTTTGCATCTCGACAAAACTTAGTGCCACAGTCACTTACTATCTTTAACATACCAGTCAAAAGATGCCTGATTGAGTGATTTAGAAAAACTCCTTTTAGGTGTGTCACACAAATTTGATTTAGAGTCAATCTCAAACATTTTATGTTTCATAGAACTTGGTTTGGGCGAATCGCCCTGTAACCAACTCGTGATAGACATTTCAGATTAAGCAGATGCAATTTTGTGTTTACAGTCCAAGTTCTCGATACAGAATGATCATGACCAAGATAATGAGTATTAAAAATCATCATAATTGGGGACATACGTTGATCGTTCGCAGTTTTCGTCAGCGTCAATTCATCTTTTTCCGTCCGGGACCATTTGAAGGCATCTACTACTCGTGAAAAGCAAGTTTTCACAGTTTGAAAAACAGAGTATACAGGCATGATGCATAAAATATACATACACCTGTCTACCAATAACAGATACCAATTAATACATTGAGACCGACATTCTTTTAAGTTTTAATCCACATTGTTTTGGGGACACTCAATGCGATAATTTACATTTATTAACAAAGTGTCCCGCCCGGTGTCGGCATGTTTTCTATTAGCCGAAATGGAGTAAGTAACCCACGCTCTGATTGGTCAAAAGAGATTCCTGCCAAATACCCATATGATGAGCGCTGTGAATAGTTGCTTATCAATTTTCAATAGGTAATTTACTACGCCAGGGGGCGGAGGTATGTCGTTTCGGTCAGTTGATTGACATCGGCATGTATTGGGTAATAAACAGAAGCAACTTTGATAGTGCTGAGGATATGAAAATTGCCAGATTCAAGGGCGAAGTGATTATCGCCGGTGCTTTTGATCCGGGCGTTTACAGTGAAGTCAAGACGATATAATTGCCCACTTCGCCCAGTGCGTGATCACTGTACAAAATATATTAAAAAATTACAGGTGTCTGAAAATTATCAGGTTTTTTTATCTGATTTCCGGGAAAGGGCCTGGCCTTTTTTGAGGGGAAAAAAATCGCGCAAAATGCCGGATTTTGGGGGAAAAAATCACGCGAAACGCCAGATTTTGGGGGAAATAAGGAAAGTCTTAAATAATCAATTCAACATATTTTGCTGTTTTTAAAACAAAATCAAGGCAACAGATAATTTAATTATGCAATATGTTATATTTTCTACACTGGATCAGGTTAACTTATGTATTTAAAGTTAAAAAAAAAAAATGAAGTCTGGGGGAAAATTTACCTGCTGAGGGGAAAAAAAATCTGAGGGGAAAGGGCCGATTTTCGGCGGGTCCCTAAGAAGGAAAAAAAGCCCTGATTATAATTATATTTAACAATGCTCCAGCTAGGCCTAAATGGAAGGGCACCCCGCCCTGCCCTTCCGAAGCCCTGCCCTGCCCTTCAGATGCCCTGCCCTCTTATTAACATAAAATAAAAATGTTTTTGTTTTTATAAGACATATTATAATTTATTAATCTCTTTTGCATTGTAATATATTTATTCCCCATTGTAGACATTTTATTGGCATGGTTTAATAATAATATATTCTAACAATTATTAATAACATACAAAATTAATATGTAACAGGGAGCATTCCAGATACGACAGCGCGCTCAAAAGTGCCCTTTTTACAAAATTCGGGGAGTTGAAAGTGCCCTTTTGACAAAATAGCCCTCCCTCCTTGCCCTTTTCAAATCCTAGATGTAGCACTATTTTATTAAATCAATTACAATAATGTTCTTGTGATTGTGAAAACTCTTCATTTTCTGCTTAAAAAATTAAATACAAAATACAGAGCTCTCTGCTAACTCTTGCCTGAAATGAACAAAAAAGTAAAAATAGAAAGCATTCTGCTTTCTTAATAGGACGACACTGTTTTAAATGCTGTTTTGTGAATATATTTTTTTAAGGAATACATGGTTATTTATGAGAATGTAATGGTCCATTGCCTTCATTCATGCATCTGCCATGTCTTATGACCTTATCTGGTTGTAAAAATAAATGATCAAAGTGATACCAGATAAGCGAAAACAGGGCTGAAGTCTGTAGAATAGCTTGGTAAAATATACTGTCCGAAAAATAAGAGACATTAATTATGGACAAAAGCCAGTATATCCTAAACTTAACATTTACAAAATATAATAATTTTTTGCTTAAGAAGAGAGTGTTTAAAAACTTATAGTGTCCGAGAACGTAAATTACGGTAACTGAGTATACAAAACAAAAGAAGCATCAAATGTTAGGAACATATTAAATAGAATGATGGTATATATGAAACATGTAGAACTGTGATTTATATAATGTAATCAAAATCTGGTTCCCAACCACGTTTTTAGGGAATTGTTAACAGATTTTGGCATTTTTTCGGCGTAAGCTGTATTAAGCCAGCTTTTCACCCTGACTTGACCTTTGTAAGTGTCCAATAACATTCAAATGAAATTTCCCGCGGCTAGGTACGAATGAATACACTTCATTTGTTCCATTGGCTGATTTGAGTATAACACCAGAACATTGGAAACATATCCACGTCTTTGTAACACTGTTTTACTGCATGAAACAATTTTATCTCTAATGAAAAGGCTCAATAGATAGAACAGTTTTACACTCAATTCTCGACATCAATATAGTTTGTGCGTTCACCTTTTATTTTCAGAGAATTACCAGCGCACAAGCGTTTATACTAAAGGCTATATTCTCATATTAAGTACTTACTTGCATTGCATTTCAACCCGCGAGGTTTCGGGTCAATTCGCGGCCAGTGTGTGAAAGTCAGAGTTTTATACAGTTCATCACCGGAGTTCGCAGAAGTGGTTGCGAACTTTTCATTGAAGGAAAAAATTGGAATCTATGCTATTTTTGTCTGATGGAGTTAATAGTTCGTTAAGTCGCTTTGTCGATATATCAATATTTTAGGCACAGCTGTTGCCTTGGTCGTGTACAGTTGGCGTAAACAAGCCGTCGTTTCAGCAGCAGAATTGTTACCTAACTTTAATGCATTGCATTCCAATCCGCAAGGTATCAAGGTCAGTTTGCGGTCAGTTGCAGAAATCTTTATATAAACGCCGTCTCGTAAACTTTGTGCACTTGAAGTCTGTTTTGATCAGAAAGATACTAAATAAAGATATTCGGCGATATTATTGTGGTATGTCAATCATCGATTTTTAATATGCTTTCAACATTTGCATGATAAGGACCAATTTTGATAAAATTAATTAGAAATATTTATCCATTTAGACCAGTTTATTAAGCATGAGCACAATAATTCACTATACTATAATTATGCAATTAAATAAGATTCGAGTATTGCCGGCTGACCTATATGCACTCGTTTATTTTCATGTTTCTTGTGTTTTTCTATTCTGTAAATATAGATATCTGAGTAATAATATAACATAAAGCAAAATAAGCCACGAAATCTGTCGCAACACCCCGTAATTGATTTGCTTGTGATGTGGCTAAGAACTGCGCAGAAAAAAAGGCATCTGCTACTTTTTATCTCATAGAGATAACTTTTGATTGTTCATAAACATCGACCACAATCAACGCCGTATATCTTTTTTAAAGATATTTCTTGTTTCAAATGTTTTTTATAGACTAAACAAATTTTTAAAGTATAAATTAAAGAAAACAAAAAAAATACAGTATGTTGCCTGTATTCGAACCTGTGATATCTTGATATGAAAGCGGATGCGTTACCACAGCGTCATGCAAACTTTAACCTTCCAAAGGGAAACATAATATCGATAACAGGGGGTAATCACGTGATAGTCAAGATGTCAATGTGTATGCCAAGGAAGTTATTTTCACCGTTTGATATCCTTCATTTCTTTTGTTTGATTTTTAAATGACCCTCAATTTCCAGCCATACTAGTATCAGTAAAAAGGTGATCAGTATTTATTTGAATTTTCTTATTAAATAACACTTTATATCTTGACACTAAAAATGGTCATAGAAAAATTCACTAAAAATGATGCTGGAAAAATGATCAGAAGAAAATGTTTGAAATAAAGTTTCTAAGTGAAGAATTGTAAGAATGAGAATTATTTTAATTATCTTATCTATTCCGCATTTTTACACTTAACTGACCGGACTGTCTTTTCGATTTGTGGTTATTAAGCCAATGGGCAAAAAATCCCAATTTCACAGGTACAATGTATAGGTTATACATGTATTCCCAAAATGATGAAAAAGAGCTGTGCATAGTCTGCAAAATAATTCATTGAAGTCAGTTAAAATCTGTAAATATTTTACATATCGGTAGACAAATGGTTTTGCAAACAGAAAGTAGTTCATAAACTTGGCATAAGTAAAAAGGATTGTGATTTGTAGATGCAGAATGATTCATTGTGTCTGATAATACAGTTTATCTGATATTTTGAAATATTTACTTCCATTAAGCACAAGCCTGATAACATATAATACTTTCACTTTCATTGAGCGTGCAAAGCAAAATTCATCGAAGTGAGTGTTATATGACTTTGTACTTTATCTTTTATTTTAATCTTGAAAAGTATCTATTAATATAGAGACTGCCTAAAATTCCTAAAGGTTTTCCAAAAGCAAATGATGTCCTGATAATATATACTTTCACTTTCATTGGGCGTGTAAAGCAAATTTCATCGAAGTGAGTGTTATACGTACTTTATCTTTTATTTTAATCTTGAAAAGTATCTATTAAAGCCACACACCTTGAAATGAACTACATTTTAATCAATACATATAGATGCAGTTTGAAAGTGTGCAAAAGTGTCATTAAATCCATAGCCTAGTTAGCAAGTAATTTATTTATATATGCTTTATTTTATAACCCAAAGTAGGATTTCTATATGTATACATACATTTTTGACAAACGCGATTATTTTTAAGTTTTAAGCGCAAAAATACGGATTTCTACCTTGTAACCACCAGATATATTCTAATTGATGTAGATAAAATTAAATATGTAGCCTAATTAGCTAGTAATTTATTATATTTCAAACGGTACCGTTTTTAAAACCGAAAGTAGGATTTCTAGACGTATACGTCCATTTCGACAAACGCGATTATTTTAATGTTTTAAAGAGCAGAATAGACGGATTTCTACCTTGTAACCACCACATATATTCTAATTGGCATAGATAAAATATGTTTTTTATTTAGGCCACGACTTTTTTTTTTATTGGTTTACAAAAATTATTTTGAAAATGGTCCACCGGGCGGTCGAAAAAAAAAAAAAAAAAAAAACATCATTGGAAAAAAAAGTTAATACTAATAACATCAGAACAAAGACAACATATCTTTTATAACCTTAACACAGAGACAAAAAATCAAATTATGCAATGAAACACATCTATATCTTCAAATGAAATGAGTCCTAACAGCACCTTATGTAACATCAGGCAATTTTAAACACTCCATTACATGACATGCGTTCTTCTCCCATTAAAACGAAAAACTGCGCTTCATTTCCAAAATTGGATGCGCACCATTACGCAATGCGATGCCCGTTGCATAAATCTTATATAAGATAAACTACTCATACACAAATTACCCGGTATGTGTTTGCTCTTACTCGACTTATGAGATCGTACATGAAAAAAAATCGAGGTAGATCGATCCATGCGTCGTCGCGGTAATGTTTGTTAAAGTTGTTGTTGTCATGAAAACTCGTTGATTTACAACGCAAAACGTCTTATTTGAACTGACGCGAATTAATTCAATCATATTTGTCAACTTCGCTTTTGCTTTATTTTGATAATTTAATCCAAAGTTTAATGTTAGCAAGTGTTTTTTTTTACTGGAATTGTAAGCAAGGAGTCAGTTTAAGTCTTCCGAAAATGTGCAGTCTGTGTGAATTGACAGTTTGACGTCATCAAAGGAAAGCCGCTTTCTGTCGGAAGCAATTAAGCGACAAATTTCGCGCCGAAAAAATTGGCTTCCTTTGTCTAGCAATCAACATGCCGAACCAATCGTGTGTTTGTTTCTCAATTGCAATCCTCCAATTTAATAAAAGCACGTGCATAGCTCCGCCTTCGAATCTTTTGCAGAGAACGGAGGCGGAGTTTAACGGTTAATTGAGCTAGTGTTTTACACAAGTTGAGTTCCGATTTGCCGAAATTACTCGGCCCTAAGCATTGAAACGACAAATACATTTATCAATGATTTTCCGAGATATACCGATTTGTTCCGATTTCCAAACTTTCTGTACAGTTCCTATAAACTATGGCGGACGTGTTTACAAAATTCCTAAACACATATATCGTAAATAATGGCAGTGTTTTATTGGATTATTTATACTTATTATCAAATACTATCGGGTTTGTTTAATATAATTAACATGTTAAACAATATAGTTGCGTCACAGACACGGAAATAAATTTTGATGGGGTCGACATTTGACTGGCGCTGATTTTCTTATTGTCTGTAATTTTTACCCGAAATAAATTTTGAGAAGTGCCCATAAAAGGACTGGTACATAATGTGTCACATTGAAAAATATCCCGATCTCTGCAATATATGTGAACCAATGGTTGATTGTACTTACTTGATTTTATTCGCAACCGTACTCAAACCGGATCGTTTTTTTTCTCGTTTCGCTCGTTTTGCAGTGCGGTCGGGAATAAAATATTTAAAAAATAGACGATTTTCCGATTTTATTTTTTTTCCCATTTTCCAAAAATTAGGGTCGGCGGTTTTGTAAACCAAGAAATATAAAAGTCGTGGCCTGATACTTATCTTTACTATGCCAAGTATTTCATTTCAAGGTGTGTGGCTTTAATTTAGAGACTGCCTAAAATTCCTAAAGGTTTTCCAAAAGTTAATACATATTTGTTTAGATATATGACACTAATTTAATTATTTCCCTATATTCAGATATATAAGTAGAACCTTAGTAAATACAATATGGAAATCACTTTATTCTCTCTAAAGTGAAGTAGTATGTATATCTATACTGCTTCATGTCTATTGAAGATGGACAGCTAGCATCATGTATATCTATACTGCTTCATGTCTATTGAAGATGGACAGCTAGCATCATGTATATCTATACTGCTTCATGTCTATTGAAGATGGACAGCTAGCATCATGTATATCTATACTGCTTCATGTCTATTGAAGATGGACAGCTAGCATCATGTATATCTATACTGCTTCATGTCTATTGAAGATGGACAGCTAGCATCTTCACCCAAATTAAGACCCATCTAAGTTGAAATACTATTACTATTTATAGAAATTTCAGTTTGAACAATTTTGTGTTTTCTCAGAAAACCAAAGAATATCAAGTTTCCATAGCACAGCCGTTCATTTTTCCAAGTGTAATCCACTACCATTTGGTACAGGTACAGCCAGATTGGGAACAATTTATGCGAAAACCCCTGAAATCGTGAAAATTCGCGTTGTGAAGTGTTCACATTGGAAAATTAGTGCATTTGATTTTTGCCTCCAAAATACTTTTAAACTGATAACTGAGTGTTGTGAAGTTGTCAACATTTATATATTTACTAATAGGTTCAAGCTATAGAGCTGCATAGAGAAACTAGCTAAGTGTTGCTTTTTTCTTGAAACTCTCAATTGGGATTGTTTTTACAGTATTTGGGAAATGTCAAGTTTTTTCCATATTGGGAAATTGCAGTATTCTGATACTTTAAACTGAAGGAAAAAAAAGGCTGACAAGGAAATATATGCAAAAAGACAATATAATCAGCGAGTATTCATTGAAATGATTCAGTTTAAGTAATTGTTTTTACAGGAAGTTTATTTTCATAGTTTGAAAGTTTCAGTAGAGAAAAAAAAGCTTAATATCGCCTATATCTGGCTGTCTGCATGTTAAAGTTTGATTATCAAATGGTTCAATGTCCTGGACATTCCTGTTGGAGATACAGTAGTTTTGCTCTGAACGTTAGATGTTAGCAGTAACACTGACAATCCAAACATCCTGTTACGTTCAATTTTAAGGTGCATTCAGGTGAACCATTCACTGAGATGCATAATAATCA
Organism: Dreissena polymorpha; assembly: GCF_020536995.1. NCBI lineage: Eukaryota > Metazoa > Mollusca > Bivalvia > Myida > Dreissenidae > Dreissena > Dreissena polymorpha. The sequence goes on along the minus strand of NC_068357.1, from coordinate 130,287,713 downwards.
CGTCAATCAGTAGGCCATGCGTAAGTGTACTCATTGGTGCAAAACATAACATAGTGACTGTATTATGTCTTGATGGGATTTTTAAATTGACAAATGTAATTATGTTTTTATTCGCTCATTCAATTTAGAAACTTAAGATTTTTTTCCTGGTCAAAGATTTGCAATTCTTGACATGGATGGGAAACAAAGTTGAAAAAATCACATGAGCATATTGAAACATTAATATACCTGTAATGTAATATTTCACATTGGGAAAAATGAAAAACAGATCTGTCTGATTTGTATGGACTAGAGTATCACTTTATGGCAATATTTGGCATGCATTAAATAGCCTTGATATCACAAGTTCAATTTGTTGTTGTACATTTTCCTAGTTACATGTGCCACGTTATGAAGTTCTGTTAATGGGGTAGACAAAGCCATCTATTTTAAGAAATGTCTGACCTATTTAATGTCAAACCAAACATTAAATATTGTGTAACATAGTTTTATATTTTATTTATTTTATAACATTTTTTTAGAATTAAACCAGCTCACAGTAATAATACAAATAGTCAACCTCGTTGATAATGACTCATGATGGCTTATTAATTATTGATTTTAACATTACAAAAATCAACTTGTATATTATGTCCTATATCTGTTTCAAGCCATACTAGCCAGAATATCTCTGCCTATTGTACATAAACAGTATAACATTTCTGAACTTTAAGTTGAATACTGATGATCAGTGTTAGTTGAGATCCATATGCGTGTTGGTTAATTTTGTCTTTTTGGAATGAAAAATAAAATGAACAAAAATTACATTTCATGTATAGAAAAAGTATCAGCTATTTAAATGTCTCTTCTGATAGAGTTTCCGGAATTTAATGGTTTGCTATATCAATGAGTATACTGCAACATTTTGATTGTGCTTTGTGGATGCCGTGCAGCAGAACAGTAGAACGTATCCAGTTCATATCTTCAGTGTTGTTATATTTCTGTCCTCAGAGACTGGTATCAATGGAGGTATTTTCATTGTGTAAAGGTTATATTACACTAATTCCGATTCCCATAGGGTCCCATTATAAAACTGACAACTTTCACAGCATTTTTCTTGCCTTTCCGACGTATCAATTTTTCCGAACCTGGTATCATTTTAAAGATGGATCTGTCATCTTCCAATAATTGCAATCAAAAACATACCGTCTCGCAACTTCTAAGAAAGTAAATCGCTGTCGAATGAACCCACCGTAGAAAAACGTGTTTCGGAATCCTAATTTCGACAAAAGCCCCACACAATAGAAAACACACCCTCAAAAGTTCTTTTAAGTTAGCTTCCAATCCAAGGCATCAAAGTACTCCAGACACATACAGGATATTACAAATAACCACAAAAGACATGTCTCGCATTGTTAAATGGCTTATATTCAAGAAGAGAAAAGGAACTCTTTAGAAATAGGCACTACTTTCGAATGGACCACGGAGGGATACACAATGATTTAGTGTAATGTAACCTTTAAGGGAACTCAACTTTGTCCTATCTTTTTCCAACTTTCTCCACATGAGATTTCAACTATTTCCACAATGAATATGCAATTTCAGTGCATTCGGATGGGGGTAAAGGCCTTAAAATGGCCATTAAAAGCGGTGACTAAATTGGCCGCAGTCAAGTCGGAATGCATGATTTTTAGTCTAAGTGACGACAGCTGATTTTGCGTCTCCAATTATTGTTACGCGTAACTTTCATGGCAAAAACTGGTATCATTGCATGCGAAATTCACCAATATATCAGCAAAAGGCCCAAATAAATGTATTGATTGTGAATAAGTGTACTTTTCTTGATGAAATAGGAGACTTTTTTTTAATTTTAAGCACTTTTTTCAATAAAAAACTCACTGACAGCATATAAAATCATGTTTTTTAAGAAAATTATTATTAAAAGCTTCACTTACAATCTAAACATACACATTGCAATCACAAAAATTAATGCTATTATGATAAGAGGCATAATTTTCAGCTTTCAAGCCGATTTAAGCCGGCTACCCAAAATTAACACTTAAAAAGGCGCAAATCGCTCCTTTAACAGCTTACGACACAAAGTGACACTTAATGCGCATCCAGATAGTCTCTCTCATATAAATAAGTCCTGTTAGCAACATTTTATTAAGTATTCTCTTTAAAATCCAGTGTTGAAAGCGTAAGTTTTGCAAAAATGTCCACAGTCACCATGCAAAAGAGCATGTTTGCTAAGGAATTCCTACGCGAGTGGCCACACTAATGTCGTGGCAGGAAAGTCATTTGGGTGTGATTCCTCTGAAGTTCAGTGAACATTCATTTCACTACCTGGGGATGACTATCAGGATCAATTTTCCCAGCTTGGTGTAGTGTTGACCTTTCAGGATGTTGATGGATTGTCCACAAGCGCTGCACCACTGTGGCCTCTGTTCAGGACACAGAGTCGGATTGAGGTGTACACAAACCCGCAGTCAGGCAAGGATCATCCAGACCTTTAATAAAATAAAATGTTTAGGCCCCTGAAACTGGCAATTATGTTCAACACTGAGATAAGGAAACACATAGAGGAGACATCATGCCATGGCTTTCTCATTATTGACACGGCAAACTCGAGCAGCCGGGGACTGGGCTCTAAACAAAAACAGGTATGCTCCATCAATGTGAGCAAGATGGCATGTCAGAGTTAAAAAGGGCAAACAAACATACAAAAGAGATATGTAGGAAATTAGAAATTAAATGCCAGAAGTAATTTTAAGTATTGTTTTTCTGTCTGCAAGGGTTGCTGTGGAAAATAGTGCTTAACGCATAGTTTGGCCTGTAGGGGTTCTGCTAGCAAGAACAAATCGAAGTCATATCTGCCCGCGAACTGTAAGCTTGAGATAACCATATCTGATGAAGTACTGCTTTGAGAATGCATTCTTTTTGTACTTGAACCAGATCGCATTGACAGCACAAGGCTTCAGACCCCCCAAAAGTGTGAGGCTTTCAATAGTGCTTACCTGATACCAGACCGCATTGCCCGAGACAGTGACTTTCTCCCGGAACTGCACAGGCTGCATCCGCAGCACAACCCTTAAGCTCAATCATGGTCTGGCTGACTCTGAAATAGTGAAATCTGAATTTACAGATGCTCATTTGTCTAAAGGTTATGAGTTTATTGCCTATCTTATTAAAAGCAAACACAATGACATGCTTAAAAAGACATGTGCATTTCTGAAAAGACATACAGCTGCCCGATACTTGACTAGGAAAAGGCGCTATGGTCTTCACTCTGAAATTCATTACTCTAAGGGCTTAACAGAACAAAATCCAGATCTTACAGCTAATTGGCCCCACCTACAGCTAAATATGCTTTATAGGTTGAAAATAAAGTTATTTGTCTGAAGAACTAGTGCTATTAACTCATCAGCTATGTTGCTCCACTGGCCGCAATTCTGTAAACATAGTGTATATATGGAAATACCTAGTCTACCACCTGCACCGCACCACTAAGTCCACTGTAAAAATACACAGCTAAGTTAGTACTTTAACGAACAAACTGAAAATCATGTGTTAATTAAACAATCAGTATGATGACTCACATTGAAATCATGTCCAGTGCACCAGTCAGAGCAAGACAGCTAGCGGATTGTTGACCATCTACGGCTCAAGGACAAACAGTCAGGCCTACAAACAAAGAGAAAAATGGCATAAATGGGTTGCATGCATGTAATTTTGCATATTTTTCATCTTGCTCTCCACCTGAAACTTCAATCTATGGACATAATAATATTTACATTTAAGATTTGTTGGAAATGTTACCCTTACTTGTCTATACCAGGTCCCCCACCCATCCGGAACAGTCCAAAACCACCTAAAACATCCATTTGGACCAAAATATTGACACCTCTCATCTATTTTAGCACCCAAATCATCAAAACATTCATTAAAATTCATTTTCTACTTGTCTCGCTTGCAGACGAATCCATGTGACCTTGACATTGCAGTAAATGTGCTTTTTAAAGGTTATATGACACTAATTCCGATTCCCATAGGGTCCCATTATAAAACTGACAACTTTCACAGCATTTTTCTTGCCTTTCCGACGTATCAATTTTTCCGAACCTGGTATCATTTTAAAGATGGATCTGTCATCTTCCAATAATTGCAATCAAAAACATACCGTCTCGCAACTTCTAAGAAAGTAAATCGCTGTCGAATGAACCCACCGTAGAAAAACGTGTTTCGGAATCCTAATTTCGACAAAAGCCCCACACAATAGAAAACACACCCTCAAAAGTTCATCTTTTAAGTTAGCTTCCAATCCAAGGCATCAAAGTACTCCAGACACATACAGGATATTACAAATAACCACAAAAGACATGTCTCACATTGTTAAATGGCTTATATTCAAGAAGAGAAAAGGAACTCTTTAGAAATAGGCACTACTTTCGAATGGACCACGGAGGGATACACAATGATTTAGTGTAACCTAAACAGTCATGATGTCCCTAGTTTGTTTGATTTTGTTCTGCAAATTCCTTGGGTACTGCATATTTTAATTTTCTTACTGAAAACTTAAAAACCTATCTCTAATCATTTTTCTGATTTCTGATACTAATCACACCAGTACATAAAAATATTGTATGTAGTTTTCCATTTGCCCTTCACGTTTCTGCATTCATGTTTTGATTTTGTATACATGTACATGTATGATCTTTTTATACACGTGTTTAATGTGTGATTAATTTTTGTGCATGTGTTTCAACATTACAAAACCACTGTTGAAGGATAAATCATGGTTAGAACCATAATTTATAAGATAATTTTGTAGAATAAAAAATCTGGTCTTTTGTGGGAATTATTTGAATGATATTTTGAAGAAAAAACAAAAACATTAATTAATTGAATCAGGTAAATCAGTCTTGTCTTTAAGGAAACAAGTATGAATAAACAATGTTCTGTTCTTGACATAGTCATACCTGTAACAAGCAGGCAAGCCCTTCAAAGTAACAGGCTTGGTGGAGTTGTTACCACATCCTACATATTACCATAAAAGTTCAAATACATCATTAAAACTCTAATCTGACAATTTGTTGACATTGTAGTAAAAATGTTTACTGCCCTATAAAACCAAGTAAGCCATGTACATTGGTTGTCTGATTTGTTACTTTAATAATACCACATCCAGTACACTACATTTGTCAAGATGAATCAAATGAGTGATGGTGTTGTTACTTGTAAACATTTGCAGCCAGAATGCTGTCACTGTCATTGCGAAATTTACTGTCATGGTATTATGAACAGCAAGTAGGTTTTTGGTGTGCACATGCACAGTGTACGTGCACTATAGCTTGTTAATTTTTGAAAACTAAAAGGTGTGCCCGCACAATTTCGCAACATACTTGAAGTTTATAGAACTAAGTCATTGCCAAATATAGTGGTAAACATTAATTTTATTGGATTTGATGAGTAAGATTTACGTGAGGATGTCTCATTTGTCAATGCATTCATTTATGACAAATACATTTGAATGCTATGAAACTATATTTTAATGGATTTGAATATTTGATTGTCAATTATAAGCTGGAATTTGATATAATCAGTTGGGTTTTGATAATAATATAAAATTGAAAACATTTACTTTAAAAAGAAATCAACTTGTGCAACAATAAAATAAAACAATTTACAACAGACTGCTTAGATTATCTTGATATTCAAGCATGCAGATTATCTATGCAGTTCAAACATTGGTATATGTTGGAAGTTGTATGATAGTGACAAACAAATTATATGGTGCTAAGTGATTTTGAAATCATATGTTTTTGGAGATATCTCATTTTAAATTATTGAACTGTTTTAAATTTAAATATGCATGACTAAATGAATGCTTTATCATTACTTTTGAAGGAAATGTCAGCAATGCACAGTCATTATGTAGAGATTCCTTGTTGCTTCCAATTGATAAACTAGTAGTCAGAGTGTTTTATAAAGTAAAGAATCAGTAGTTACATGTACGTGTACCAATTAGAAGAACACATAACATTGATACTTCAAACACAAACCATGTTAGCCATTATTAGTACAGGCATGTAGTTAAGTTAATATCTACATGTAAGTTACATGGTTTTGTGCACTATCACTCAATCCAGTAGATGCCTCATTTAATGGGTATACAGAATTAGTAAAATATACATTAATTTATTTAAAATACAAAAAATCTGATTATTTTACACAATTCCAAAAGCAATGACTGATTAACTATAAGGAAACGACTAGATTTACATGTCCCAAATATTGCATGGTAGATTTAACATTATCCTCATTAATTTGTGTGACCATTCAAGATGTCCATAAGGCAAACAAGTTGTCATTACTAAATGCATTACCGGTATCTTCTTTTCAAGGTGATATGTATAAACAGATAAATGACAGTTACCCCATTTTTATGTGGTACAATGTAGGACTCAATTGGCATGGATTCAAGCTTAACTTTTTAATCTTTTCTCACATTGTGACTATTGTTGACTCTTTTCCTATAAATACTTCATTAAAAATGCTGCACTAATGTATAATATTTTTTTGCATTATTCATGCTGCTGTATAATGTAGCTGTAAAAGTAACACATAAGCCTTTACTCACAATCTCATAGTTTCAAGTAATAGAGGTATTCAGACAGTTTCCTTTATGCTGCAAAATTGTCAATGCAGATTTTTATGCCCCCAGTAGGGTGGCATATAGCAGTTAAACTGTCTGTCAGTCTGTCCGTCTGTCTGTTCGAAAACTTTAACATTGTCCATAACTTTTGCAATATTGAAGATAGTAACTTGATATTTGGGATGCATTTGTATCTCATTAAGCTGCACATTTGAGTGGTGAAAGGTCAAGGTCATCTTTCAAGATCAAAAGTCAAAAAATACAATCCAAGGGAAGTAATAAGCTTTTAAAGGGAGATAATTTCTAAACCTGCCAAATGATATATTGAAATTTTATTTGAAAGCGGCGCAATAGGGGGCATTGTGTTTCTGACAAACACATCTCTAGTTACACATTATTATACATAAAAAGTCAGGCACTGAATGTACCATTAATTAATTTCAAATGTGAACATAAAAATATTGTAAAAAATACCAATCTGCATCATGAACTTAACAACAAAAACTGTGTGGCTTTGAGTAGTAACCATTGGAATATAAATAAGGGACAATTTGTGGACATTCATATACAGACTTTCTTAAAATATGCGCATCAATAATGTACAGCATCGATAATCTAAATTTAACATTGTCTTCAGAATTCAACTGTTGTATTCTTGAGGTCAAATACTTCTATAATATGCTGTTTTCTTTACAAAAACGATTGTGTTTGTTTCCACATGTGCATGTGGGTGTACTGCAGGTAATATCACCTTGACTATAGCATAATTAGCACATGCAATTAAGGATACTATTAATGATCTACTTAGTTGAATATTTATTACAATATTTGACAAGACTGACAGCTATAAGATTAATAACCTAGCTGCCCATAAATGCCTGACTTCATCACTAGTGGAAAATATCAAGTTGTTCATTAATTAGCCTAATTGCCTATTAATTAATTAATGCACATTCATAATCTGAGGTGTGGGATTTTATAAAGAAATTGTTTTATTATGTCCACCAGTCTATACTGGGGGACATGGGGTTATACCCCCATTACCATTGGTAATGGGGGCTATATAGGAGTCACTTTGTCGGTCGGTCTCTCTGTTGATCTGTCACGAAAATTTCATCCGATCTTCACTAAACTTTAACACAAGTTGTATGTCTGTGTAGGTCAAGTTTAAAAATGGTTCATGCCGGGTCAAAAACTAGGTCAAGGGATCACTTAGTGTGTTTTAAGCCGAAAGTTTTTCCGGACCATGTCATTTATCGTTAGATTTTAAAATCATTTGGTACATTTGTTCACTATCATGGGACGGTGTGTCATGCGAAAGAAGTACGTCAATATTTCCAAGATCAAGGTCACACTTGGAGTTCAAAGGTCAAATTGCTTTTCTGGACCATAACTATGTCAATTATTGTTAGATTTTAAAATGACTTAGTACATTTGATCACCTTCATGGGACAGTGTGTCATGCGAAAGAAGAAAGTTGATATCTCCAAGGTCAAGGTCACACTTGGATTTCAAAGGTAAAAATAAATGAGCTTGTCCGGGCCATAACTTTGTCATTTTTTGTGAGACTTTAAAATCATTTGTCACATTTGTATAACATCATTTGACAGTGTGTCATGCAAAAGAATTAAGTCGATATCTACAAGGTCAAGGTCACACTTTGAGTTCAAAGGTCAAAAATGGCCATAAATTAGCTTTTCTTGGCCATAACTATGTCATTCATTGGGAGATTTTTAAGTCATTTGGCACATTTTTCACCATTATTTGGCGGTGTGTCATGCGAAAGAATTATGTTGATATCTCCAACGTCAAGGTCGCACTTTGAGTTCAAAGGTCAAAAATGGCCATAAATGATGTTGTCCGGGCCATAACTATGTCATTCATTGTGAGATTTTAAAATTACTCGGAACATTTGTTTACAATCATTGGAGGTTGTGTCATGTGAAAGAATTACGTCCATATCTCTAAGGTCAAGGTCACACTTTGAGTTCAAAGGTCAAAGAAGGCCATAAATGATCTTGTCTGGGCCATAGCTATGTCATTCATTGTGAGATTTTAAAATTACTCAGTACATTTGTTCACAATCATTGGGCGGTGTGTCATGCGAAAGAATTACGTCGATATCTCCAAGGTCAAGGTCACACTTGGACTTCAAAAGTCAAAATTGGCCGTAAATGAGCTTGTCCGGGCCATAACTATGTCGTTCATTGTGAGATTTTAAAATGACTGTAAATTAATTTTGTTCATAGTCATCGGACGGCGTGTCATAAGAAAGAATTCAAGAGTTCAAAGGTCAAAATGGCCATAAGGGAAATCCAGGAAAATATGAATGATTTCTGCAACCTGTTCCTCGACAGGTTGTGATGAGTGGGCTACCAATACGCCGGGTGCCAGTCATTATATAATGCATTTGCGAAACCTATGCCTCGGATATTATCGTCACCATTGATATGTGTTTTTGCCTAAAAACGAGAAACAACACGGTTTTTAACATCAGTGAAAATCGGTATAATGCATAGGATAAATATGACATGACAGGGTGAAAATACGGACATCAAATTTTTGATAGGGAAAATACGGACAATTAATTGTTTTTAAAAAGTAGAATCTGAAGCTTGGTTATTTGATTATATATATTTTGTTGTATCTGTTTAAATTTGAAACATGCTTATTAAACATTTCCATTAACTTCATTTTCAAGAGAAATGGTATAATGAGATGATATTTAAACAGTCTATTTACGCTTGCCTATTATATTTTGTAGGCTAGGTCCTACGTCACTCACTTTTTTCCGCTCAAGATTTTAGTTTCCTTGGTTTAGACTTAGCACTTTTGCTAAGTTTCTTTTCCAACTTAAAATGCTTCTGTCGCACCATGTCTGCACTGGTCAAATGCTTGTGACTTGTGCAAATTTCACGTTTAGACTGGCCGACTGGTCTTGCGGTGGTTATGGGCAGTAAAAACAGGGCACAAATGGTGCTGAGCACTGTTAGGTTGTCTGTCGCCTACTCCTCCTCTGTAAGTCTGCTGCATGACAGCAGGTCTAGAAGTTGTTGTGGATCTGCGATATTGAGTAGAGGAGATGCACTATCAAAGCTCATGTCAGCCTCAGACTCAAAGCTTGCGTTGGTGGTCAATCCTGACGCTTCAGCATCATTAAAAAAAGACAGGAATTTACGCAAGAACTGCATGGTCAGTGGATGTAGCAAATGATGCTTTGTAACCTAGTAGCGACTCATTGGCAGTACAAATTGGCAGTTTTAAACAATATTTCAGTCACAGTTATACCTTCTATTGACCGCAGATCCACGATCATTAAAAAGTGTGATGCTTGAAAGTTCGTATTTGGTACAAGGATGTATCTTTGCACATGTGCATACACGTCATTTTTGTAATGACGTCATTGCTACTTGAAATTGCAAATGCAGTGGAAAATGCTGCAATTGGTCCAAGTCTGCTACAAATATATGTACGCATATATTTGTTTAAAAACATTAATTTCCGGCAGCATCCGTACTTATACATCTGTAGGGACATTCCCCGATTTCCCCTAAATGATAATGTCATAATAATTTTTAAAAATTGCCAGTAATTAGATTCTCTTGTTTTGTGAAGAGTCAGCATGCAAAATATTTTGTGTCAATGCAACATGTGGGCGTATACGTCACGTCTGTGACAAAGCTCTATTTTCAGAGAAAACCCGAGGTATTGTCATAGCCAGCTCATTGTGTTGTGTCGTGTCGTGTAGTGTCGTCCACCGGCGTCGTTTCTCAAACTTTGACATTTTGCTCTAAAATCAAAGTGCTTCCACCTACAACTTTGAAACTCATATGTAGATGCACCTTGATGAGTTGTACACACAACACCCATTTATGGGTCACTGGGTCAAAGGTCAAGGTCACTGTGACCTTAAAAAAAAAATTCTGACAAGCTTTCATTTATTAAAAACTGCACCAGCAGCCGAGGGTTTGCACCAGTTATGCGGTGCTCTTGTTTTCCCTGTCTCTTTGTTGGTTTGTTGGTTAACTTTGTTTGCGTCAAACTTTAATATTGGCCATTACTTTTGCAATATTGAAGATACATGTAGCAAATTGATATTTGGCATGCATGTGTATGTCATGGAGCTGCACATTTTGAGTTGTGAAAGGTCAAGGTCATCCTTCAAGGTCAAAGGTCAAATATATGGGGGACATAGTGTTTCACAAATTCATCTTGTTTTTATGCCCTCGGTAGGGTGGCATATACAGTTCAACTGTCCGTCAGTCTGTCTGTCTGTCAGTCCGTCCGAAAACTTTAACATTGGCCATAACTTTTGCAAAAATAAAGATAGCAACTTGATATTTGGCATGCATGCGTATCTCATGGAGCTGCACATTTTGAGTGTTGAAAGGTCAAGGTCATCCTACAAGGTCAAAGGTAAAAAAAAACAAATTCAAGGGAAGTAACAAGCTTTAAAGGGAAATAATTTCTTTTTATCATTTGGCAGGTACACATCATTTTCACAAGGGAAGTAATATTTTTTAAAGGGATATAATTAAAAAAAATAATTCAAAGTAGCGCAGTAGGGGGCATTGTGTTTCTGACAGACACATCTCTTGTTATTTGTCATTTTTGTTTCCATCAAAATTGACTGCAAAGCTTTTGCATATCTTTTACTAAACAAATGTATGTTACAAAAATCTTACATATTTATGATTAATAGTTTTTAACAGTTTGAACAGGAAAAAAACTTACAAAAATTGTATTTTAAGAATAACCATGTGTTTTTGCAAAAGGTTTATAAGTAGGTCTTAAAAGGGTCAATAAAGATCAAAACAGTGGGTTTGACAGTTACATGGAACATCAGTTCTTAGAAATTCCAGTGTTGAGCCATTTACAATAGACAACTTGGAAATTGAGTGTGCATGTGCATTAAATAGATGGATGACTCAACTAGTGGCTGTTCTACCACATGCACATACATGTAGCTGATAATGTTACCTGGGAAAAGCTAAGTTCTCCAGGGATTGTATGGCCTATTAGAAATCATTATAAGCATTTATTCTTTTGACTTATGAACTTGCTCTGTGAAAATGGGGTTTAATACATGTGTGCTTCGTATATTAGCCTGTGCAGTCTGCATAAGCTAATCAGAGACAAAACTTTCTGCACAAACAGGATTTATGCTTATACTGTCTGCCTTTAAGCCAAAAATACAATATATGCGGAAAGTTTGGTCCCTGATTAGCCAGCATCGGTGGCACAAGCTAGTCTGGGATGATTCTGTACGCACATGTCAGAAATAAACCCTTTTATCCCAGAGCAAGTCTCATACATTATACATTTCTGGTTGACCTGTTTGGATTTGATTTATCAATATTTCCATATTTAATTTTAGGAATTATCAAATCTGTTTACCATAAATACACGAATATAATACGCACTTTTTTACTTGCCGAATTTATCTTCAAGTAGGGGGTGTGTATTATATATGAATGTTGAGCAGGAGCAGAACAAAAATTTTCCTGTGAATATGTTCAACTTAATCGTTTTTATTCGCTGTGTGTCAGCCATTTTGAATTACACCATTATGTCAAAGGGAGGCAACTGTGCTTACGGTAATTATCATGGCTACACCGTGTATTACCATACATGCGAAATAAATCAACCATCAGTATTATAAATATATAAAAATAATACTTATTATTTTATTATTTTAATTATTATAGTTCTGAAACTTGGAAAATGGAATGAGTGCGAAATTGTTTCGGACAGAGTAAAGTTCCATGCATGAAAGCGTGTGTGTCAAAACAGACCATGTGCCGTAACTTAAATATAGATGTGCAACTCGGTACATGTAGTATTTTTAAATGAAAAATGTGGGGGGACATTTGAATATGCCCTATGGGTATAATATTTCCCTTGATTTCAGATGTGTTGCTATAATAATTTTAAATTTATATTATGAAATTATTCAACTAGTCACTAAAAAAATGTAATTTGCAAATTTGATGATTTAAAAAAAAAGGGTATTTGCATTTTTGTCAAATATTTTGTATTTGAGATAGCAACACATTAGTAAAGGGACTTGTTTACTGATAATTGTACTCTAAAAAAGTCATGAAATGAATTTACTAAAAAACTGTAGTATTTTGAGTAAGTAAGGATAATTATAAAAACGTTGAAAAGATAAAATAGTGTGCCTGCCCTGTGGTACGAACCTGGGACCACTAGAAGCCAAGGCACTACAAATGCATTACTAAAGCAATTTTTTTACTTTGAATGGCAGTTTAAATGCTGTTATCAGTAAGAGATGTTTTTTTTGTATTTGTTAAATAAACAGCGATACAAAGGTGTTATGTTCCGTCTGATTTGAAAAAAAAACAATTATATATTTTTAGTATTGATCTTTATAGACAGGAGTATTATTTAGCTTATTAAAAATATAATGCATACATTCTTTTTTGAATATATGACAAACTGTGTTTTTAAATTGTCATTTTTCCAAATTAAGAACAAGTTTTTTTTATAAATAACAATCTTTTTTGAATAAATGACAAACTGTGTTTTTAAATTGTCATTTTTCCCAATTACCAGTAAGAGCATTAAAATGCATATGAGGATATCCATGTGCCAAACTTTTCAAGTTGAACTCAATTGTTGAGATCATTAATTCAGTGTAACATTTATAATTCCTTTTTATTATGGGTAAATTAATTTAATTTTTGTGTTTAAAGAGGAAAATTAATGGTTCTTGAAAATTGGATTTGGTATAAAATTCAACAACACAATTTAGTGTTACTAATAATAAGTATGTGTTTATCAACCACTCAGAGCATTCATGTACAGAAGTTAAATCAAGTTTGGTTTATAAGATTGCTTATAAAACTTTGTTTTGAAATGATTGTGAAAGCTTGGGTATTGACACACATTGGTATGAAAGTACAAATGGAAAATTTTGTAGTTCAATTGCTGTAGATGACTGTAATGTGGGCTTATAATAAACTAAAGAATCAATATCTTGTTTCTTACAGTGTACTTGATTTAAGCTACATTCAGCAATTTAGCAATATTATTTGTGTAAAAGGCTCAAGTCTGCAACTATTTAAAAAAGGAAAACTTTGCAAACGTGGTTTCTAACATTCGCAATATTTATTACTGGTAGTAATTTCAAAGCAAGCGTTTTTTTACCATTACAAAGTCAGTGGTCATTATTTTAAGTTCATTCTTGTACTTTAAAACTAACATAAATTTAAGCGAGTTTTAATGAGATCTACTTGATACAAGTTGGGTTCAATTTTCTTGTTAATAGTTTCAGAGTGTTTTCATAAGATAAATGTAAACCTTCAAAGTGTCAAATATGATACTTAAAACAGGTATGAGATATTTCTGGTGTAAATCCAGCCCATACTGATTATAGTTTGACAACATGTAAAATTTCATCACCATTTTGAGTCTTTACCTTATAGGTATAATTAGTAGCTCCATTAATAGACTTTTAACTTGTACATGCACAATTGTCCATGATTAAACAAAATATACATAGTCCTTATTTATTGCAGATACGGACTGTTTCTTCTTACCCAAGGGTCTACTGTTCGTACGGGGTTAACCCCAAACAACATATTTCTTACACATCAATGATGCTTCCTACAAAGATTGCACACTAACACTGACCTTGTTGTTAGCTCTACATCGACCCTATTTTGGGCTTCGAATAATTCTGAAGGTCCAAATTCTTGGTTGTTCCAAAATGACTCTTACTCTTTTCACTACTGCTTTTTACAAAGCTTTAACAATTGCATGTGTTTCAAAGAATACTATGGAACGGTATTTAGGTAAAAATTACATAATTCGTGGTGAATACTTACATTCTGCCTGATGTTTATTCTAATATGCTTCATGGCAATTTCAACATACTTGTTGTATTTTCGGTTATACTTCATGATTGTTGCAACATGCTTGGTGACTATCAAATGTTTGTGTGTTCACTATTCCTGAAACCAGTCATAATCGTCATTAACAACGGCAGTTATCAACAGGCAGTAAGCAGAATGCAACTAAGCAGAATGCAAGTTATCAAATTATGACAGCAGGTGGCGCACGTTTATTTTCCGTATGTTGAATATATTACTTTTCGGAAAAAAGAGAAAACATCCGAATCTTTTTTACTACTATACTGAATAAGCTGAATTAGTTCCCTTTGTTTTATAATAACCATTAAACTAAATACGTGCAGTATTGCCATTAAGACCAGTAGGCCTACACAAGAAATTGACTGCCTTAAATGTTTGTGATATTTGTATGTTGCAGTTGGTTGCTCTAGGTTACCAGAAAAATTCCCACGCACGGATTTCAACCGTCATTGTTAACAATCAATAAAGTGCACAAGTACTTGACTTGGCGCGTTTTTTTAAAGGTGTATGTCCAGCGCGTGTGCCGGGAAAACAGGGCTTAATGAATTATTTTTGTTTAGCTCTATAATATTTAAATCAAATATGTATGAAAAAATGTCGGTGAACATTAATCCGGTGTTAATTTTTGACAATATTGAGGCGTTCATTAATTATGGATCTAAAACGGAGCATTAATCCGCATATAAAAAAACACCGGGCGTATTGCATATTAGTTCGGAGACATGAAATTATTTCGAAAGAAAGCAATAATTCTATGTGAGCAAGCTCTTATTTCTCGTATATATTTGACACTTATGAATCTTGGCAAAACCTAGTGTTGTATTTTGCTTAATCTTAATTAAGTCATTCATCTATGTACTTTAAGCAGCATAGCATGACTTCCAAATGACCAACAGCTCTTTCATGTGTGAAAGAGATTGACACGAAATACCTACCCATCTATAATAAAGTGTATATGTGCACTTCAATATTATAATTTTATAGCATTTTATGTGGTGTAATATAAGTGTACTCTAGTAAATTTGAAATTATGCAATGGATTTCCTCTCACCATGCTTGCAGAGTTCCAGATAACTTTTTCAGCAAAATCTTGATTTACATTCTAATAAAAAATCCAGCCTTAAAGTGTATTATTAATTCCTTTTTACCGGTCAGTATACTTTTTTGCACATCAGCATTTAGGTTAATATTCTAAGAAGAGCTCATGACAATTGCCGGGTTACAGCAGACTGTTTGTGAAAAAAGACCAGATAATGGAAAACGTTTGGCTTTTTGTCTGTTTTAAAGATGGTCTGTAATTCATAATAACGTTAAAGCGCTGTTGATTTCATAATTTAAATGACGGCCTAGACGAGTGAGAACTCATTGATTAAAATGTTTACATTATATGCATTGATATTGAGTTTTACGCATGATCACACATTTTGAACTCTTATTTTATTTTTTCAATGTGTACCCGTACGCACAGGATGTAAGTCTACTTTTTTTTACAACTTTAAGCGTCTTATCTGGAGCTCTGCATACATGTATTAGTAGAATATATTAAAATAGATCCATATAGTTTCTTTGCTTATTGAAGGTAAATACACTGTACACAAATTATGGTCAGTCATTAACAAAAAAAATTTTAAGGTTTAGGTTCAGTAGCAAATATCACACAAAGGAGCGCAACTTCTGATATAACATTAAATTTCTGTTATACGCCGTAAATTTTCGTAGTCGTCCGTAGCATTTCGGAACGACTGTCAATTGACATCATTGTATCATGCATGATTGTATGTTGCTTTGTGCTTGGGTGAAACTCACATCTTGCCATCGCGTCAATTTATTCAACGCATCAATGTATGATTCCATTATGCACTGCGCCTATTGCACAAGTCTCTCTGCACAGACCAACATACACATACCCAGCATGCAATTTACGAACAAGAATGTTGCATCTGTACACATAAATGATACTATTAAGCAGCATGTAACTAGACATTGGTCATCAGGCAAGATGTAAGTGTCATCAAGCATGAAAAGGTGTCTACATACAAATTGAAAGTACCATCAAGAATCATGACACAGTCATAAAGAAGGATGTAATTTTTACCTAAATACCGTTCCATAGAATACTATGAACACACCCATATCACCTGACCTCATTGTGACCCGCACATTTACCTTGTGTTTGGCTATCACTTAACCCATTTATGCCCAGTGGACTCTTCCCATCCTTCTAAATTGGATCAATTTATTTCCAAAAGTAGGGGTGTCTGGTATATTTATTTCTATATTTAGAATATTTCTTACAGAAATTTCTTTAAGCAAACAGCGCAGACCCAGATGAGACGCCACATTATGCGGCGTCACATCTGGGTCTACGCTGTTTGCAATGTCCTTTTTTCAGGACGCTAGGCATGAATTGGTTAATCAGAATGTCAAAACTGTTGGTTTACCAGAATTTACCAATCCCTTAATATCAATTAGACTTACTGTTGGTTGACCTGGTTTGACTTTATTTTTCGGCGTAAGCTGTATTAAGCCAGCTTTTCACCCTGACTTGACCTTTGTAAGTGTCCAATAATACTCAAATAAAATTTCCCGCGGCTAGGTACGAATGAATACACTTCATTTATTCCATTGGCTGATTTGAGTATAACACCATAACATTGGAAACATATCCGCGTCTTTGTAACACTGTTTTACTGTATGAAACAATTTTATCTCTAATGAAAAGGCTCAATAGATAGAACAGTTTTACAATCAATTTTCGACATAAATACAGTTTGTGCGTTCACCTTTTATTTTCAGAGAATTACCAGCGCAAAAGCGTTTATACTAGTAGCTATGTTGTCATATTTAGTACTTACTTGCATTGCATTTCAACCCGCGAGGTTTCGGGTCAACTCGCGGCCATTTGTGAAAGTCAGAGTTTATATACAGTTCATCACCGGAGTTCGCAGAAGGGGTTGCGATCATTGTGTTACACCGGTCTTACTGACAATAACGTACTGACTGTAATGCATTGCATTCCAATCCGCAAGGTATCAAGGTCAGTTTGCGGTCAGTTGCAGAAATCTTTATATAAACGCCGTCTCGTAAACTTTGTGCACTTGAAGTCTGTTTTGATCAGAAAGATACTAAATAAAGATATTCGGCGATATTATTGTGGTATGTCAATCATCGATTTTTAATATGGTTTCAACATTTGCATGATAAGGACCAATTTTGATAAAAATAATTAGAAATATTTATCCATTTAGACCAGTTTATTAAGCATGAGCACAATAATTCACTATACTATAATTATGCAATTAAATAAGATTCGAGTATTGCCGGCTGACCTATATGCAATCGTTTATTTTCATGTTTCTTGTGTTTTTCTATTCTGTAAATATAGATATCTGAGTAATAATATCACATGAAGCAAAATAAGCCAAGAAATCTGGCGCAACACCCCGTAATTGATTTGCTTATGATGTAGCTAAGAACTGCGCAGAAAAAAGGCATCCGCTACTTTTTATCTCATAGAGATAACTTTTGATCGTTCATAAACATCGACCACAATCAACGCTGTATATCTTTTTAAAAGATGTTTCTTGTTTAACATGACATTGTTCTTCCTTTGGACATATTCAAATGAGCCAATCCATGATTCATTCAGAACATATTCAGACATATTCATATGAGCCAATCAATCAGAACATATTCAGCAATATTCATTTGAGCCAATCAATCAGAACTTATTCAGACTTACTCATATGAGCCAATCAATCAGAACATATTCAGACATATTCAAATGAACCAATCAATCAAAACATATTCAGATCTATTTACATGAGCCAATCAATCAAAACATAATCAGACTTATTCAAATGAGCCAATCAATCAGAACATATTCAGACATATTCAACTGAGCCAATCAATCAGAACATATTCAGACATATTCAACTGAGCCAATCACTTAGACATATTCAGACATATTCAACTGAGCCAATCAATCAGAACATATTCAGACATATTCAACTGAGCCAATCAATCAGAACATATTCAGACATATTCAAATGGGCAAATCAATCAATACTTACAAGGCTTCCTTAGGCTCGGGGCATCTGCGATTAATGAACACAGCATCTTATTTCTGCTGTAATCATGTCCATTAATATGATGTCACATAGACTAAAATTTTCAATAAATATTATATTGACAAACTTAATTTTGTCTCACTTATACCTTTTTACAGTGTTTCACAGTGTTGTCCATGGCAACCATATGGCCCATTGAAAGCTTGTATATTCAAAAGACCACTGCGTGTTACAGAACCCACTTTGCAGATTAAAAAACTGTTTATATTAACAATAACAAATAAAATATAACTCATATATGCAATATTTCAGCCTGCGTGACTGTGGACGGAGACCATGTGTTCCTGCATCGCAGTAACAGCGTTGATGGCTACTTGGACTCCCCTATTTGTGAGGAGCCTAGGTCTGAAAGCTACTTCAGCATGGACGACAATGTAAGTAGACACCCACCACTTTATGATGCTCTGTGAAGAGTTCATAGAGGGTTGAATGTGAAATTGTTGTATGACCTTTCTCATGTGAAAGTAGATCTGGCGATATATTTCACCACTGTAGCTACATACCAGCAGGTCCAGTCTGGTCAGGATCTTCACTTTGTTCATTAGTGTCTCACAAGGTTTTGTGGCCTCAGAAGGGGACAGGGTACCTTGGACAAGACTGCCCAGAGGTGGAAGCTGGTCTGGAGCTTCACTTGCCGCATATGGCAGAAGACCCATTTTTGCATGGCAGGGCTCGTATCTTTTTCAAATGTTTGGCAGATTATTTGTTTCACAACCAGGCATTGGGATATAGAGAAATTTAATTTTGATTTAATAATTAATCAATTTATCAGATAGTTTTCATGGTTTTAAAGTTTACTTTGAATGATAGTATTCAATTAAATATCAATATGTAAAGTCACTGACTAAAACTTATTTTTAATACCAACCTTTTTTGCAGAATTATCTAGAAAATGTAGGTGAAAGTTTGAACCGAAAAACTCAATATTTCTATATTAAAAAAAAATCTAAATAAATAATTTGGGTTTTATAAGAAACCATTGCAACAAACAATTTAATTTTCTGTTCGTGAAGATCACTGGTAGAAAATGAACAAATTGTTTATTGTTTCAGATGAATGATCATAAATTCAGACAGCTGAATTAAAAAGAAGAAACTGTGACTGTTATAAGGTTATGACAGTATTTCCTTCTAAACTTCAATTGAGTACATTCAAAAGCCCTCTCAATTCTCATTTTTCAGGTTGACAAAGGTGAGCAAGATGAGTTAGAGGAGACATTGAAGCCTGATACAGGTCTGCAGTACGGCTCAGCTCAACTTAGGATGCGGCACCTGGTGGTGAAGGGAATCCTGGAGAGTGAGAAGTCATACCTGCATGTCATAGATCAGCTGGTCAAGGTGAGTGAGAGGTCATACCTGCATGTCATAGACCAGCTGGTCAATGTGAGTGAGAAGTCATGCCTGCATGTCATAGATCAGCTGGTCAAGGTGAGTGAGAAGTCATACCTGCATGTCATAGACCAGCTGGTCAATGTGAGTGAGAAGTCATGCATGCATGTCATAGATCAGCTGGTCAAGGTGAGTGAGAAGTCATACCTGCATGTCATAGATCAGCTGGTCAATGTGAGTGAGAAGTCATACCTGCATGTTGTAGATCAGCTGGTCAAGGTGAGTGAGATGTCATACCTGCATGTCATAGATCAGCTGGTCAAGGTGAGTGAGAAGTCATACCTGCATGTCATAGACCAGCTGGTCAAGGTGAGTGAGAAGTCATACCTGCATGTCATAGATCAGCTGGTCAAGGTGAGTGAGAAGTCATACCTGCATGTCATAGACCAGCTGGTCAATGTGAGTGAGAAGTCATGCCTGCATGTCATAGATCAGCTGGTCAAGGTGAGTGAGAAGTCACCTGCATGTCATAGATCAGCTGGTCAAGGTGAGTGAGAAGTCACCTGCATGTCATAGACCAGCTGGTCAAGGTGAGTGAGATGTCATACCTGCATGTCATAGATCAGCTGGTCAAGTTGAGTGAGAAGTCATACCTGCATGTCATAGACCAATTGGTCAAGGTGAGTGAGAAGTCATACCTGCATGTCATAGACCAGCTGGTCAAGGTGAGTGAGAAGTCATACCTGCATGTCATAGACCAGCTGGTCAAGGTGAATGAGAAGTCACACCTGCATGTCATAGACCAGCTGGCAAAGGTGAGTGAGATGTCATACCTGCATGTCATAGACCAGCTGGTCAAGGTGAGTGAGATGTCATAGACCAGCTTGTTAAGGTGAGTGAGATGTCCTACCTGCATGTCAGGTTTAGTTATGGTCACATGCTTGCAAACAACAAAGAATTTTAATTTTGCAATAAAATTATTTAAAATGTTATAGATAAAAATATGTCAAATGATGTAATAACCCGAAAACAAGACAAAGTATGTGATTTTTAGCTCTGCTGTTTTAGGAGAAAACCCGAGGTATTGTCATAGCCGTGTCGTGTGTCGTCCGCCGTCCGCGTCGTGCTAAAACCTTAACATTTTGTCAAGGTTTTGAACATTGGCTATAAAATCAAAGTGCTTCCACCGACAACTTTGAAACTTCATATATAGCTGCACCTTGATGAGTTCTACACGCCTCACCCATATTTCGGTCATTAGGTCAAAGGTCAAGGTCACTGTGACCTCTAAAAAAATAAAAAATAAAAATTAATTCTGACAAGCTTTCATTTATTTAAAAAAGCACCCGCAGCCGAGCGTTGGCACACATTATGCGATGCTCTTGTTAAATATTTTTACTGATGCTAAAAATGAGTTAAATACATTCATAACTTTAAAGTTGTGATGTTGTGGATCCCAAAAAAGTTTGCCTATTAATTCATTTTTAATGTATTTTAATTTAATCAATATTTCACAAAATGCCAACACATTTCTTGTTTATAGTGGATGGAAAACAAGAGCGTTTTATCTAAATGATAATGAACAACATTTCTTTGTCTTGCCCATTTCAAATTTCATTGACAAAATGTTAGTTAGCCAAATCATGTTTGACTTGATTTATCTTTTTTGGAGGAAACGTCTCAAAAGCATTGTCATGTCAATAATAAAATCTTTTTTTCAGGCAAAAATGTTTTTGCAAAGCTTGTCAATCAAACCTAGTCACCTCATTGCTCCTGAGGATGTCACCACAATATTTTACAAGATGGATGAGTTCTACACGATCCACAAGACCTTCGTGAGTGAACTGGAGGCCAAGGTCAAGAACTGGTCAGATGACCAGCAGATAGCTGAGGCTGTCAAAAAGTTGGTGGGTAACTTAGTTGTCATGGCAATTGATCAAGGCTATTCTCTGAATGTTAGGTGTACTCATGTGAATAATGAGTAAACATGTTTGCTTTCTCTGCTCTTAAATTAACACAGGTATTGTTAATAATTTATGAGTTTTTTTTATAAATGTGATTAAATACCTTGATTTTGTTGTTATGTCCTTAAGCAAGGTAAACATTTTGGAAAGCAGATTGAAGAACTGGTTTTTGTTAGGTTCATAGCTTAGAGCATACTAGCATTTTTTAAGACTGTAAGTTTCATACTGTTGACAACTTAACTAATTTCTTAATGTATTAATGTGATATTGTGTTACACATATCTCAAGGGAAAATACCATCACCTCTATGTATTTTTAATAGTTTTTTTCATTTTCAAAAGGTTGTTTTGAGATATTAGTTGTTTATTTTGAAATAAACTGAATATTTTTTTTCTCTTATTAAATAAAAACGGTTGAGATACATTTTATGGTAGTTTTTAAAAGTATTATTATCCAAATAGAGCCATTTTTTCCTGTGTTGAGCTGTGGATTTAACAATCTTGCGTTGACAGTAGGCTTTCTCTGTTATCTGATTACACATGCTTTTGAGCAACATTGTACATGTGTACTTAGTAATCTCTGTTCCCTACCTAAACATGTCTGGACACACAGATAACATGGCAACTTAAAAAAAGATTAACATGTTCTGCATATTTCAATTTTGCAGATCATAGATGGAATGTATAGTTTGTTTATCCAAGTTGACACAATTGGTTAATTAAAATTTCAGGTGGTGTGTGACAAATGTTCAAAATTAAAGGTGGTATAGAAATTTAGTTTGTTTTTTGTGACTACTTGATTCCTAGCCCGGCCACATAACTTTTTTGTCATGAAATCCTTTCGATGGCCATAACACAATTTCCTGTTATTTCAGGTGTTATTTATCCATGATTTTCTGCTATTTGAGCTTATGTGCTTTCAGGTTTTTCTGCTAATTCAGTATTTCACATTATTTTCTGCTATTAATTGTAGGTGGCATATTTCAAATTATTTCCTGCCTTTTCTGATCGTATATTTAACACGATTTTTAATTAGGTCAGATTCCTTGCTATAAAATATTTCTTATTCTTCATAAGGTGTATTGTAAATAATTTCCTATTGTTTAATGTGTCTTTTTCATTATTTGCCACTATTTCAGATGGTATATTTCGTGTGACTTTCTTCGTTTTCAGGTGGTGTATTTTAAGGGCTATGAGGAGTATGTTCACAACTATCAGAAGGCCTTGGAGACAATACGCAAATACCAGAGGAATGAGGAAGCCAGGACCCTACTCGAGGTAGGGTGTTGTGTAAATGCTGTCTATGGGCTTAGAGTTAGGGGTCATTTTTTAAGGGAAAGGCAGTTTGGTTAACATTGTGTTAGAATCAAACAAAAGAACCTGCGATAATTGTGACCAGGACTGTGAAAACAGTTCCAGCCATTCGATAATAAGACCCTCACAAATTCGACCCATTCAACATAAATTTATATGAATATATAGCAATAAAAAAATCGGTTCTTCTAGGAGAGCTAGAGCCAAATGGAAATTTAAGCCTAGGGTGTTAAGCCATCGAGACTGTAACTCATAATTGAGTAATGTTTTAATTGTTATGCCCCCCTTCGAAGAAGAGGGGGTATTTTTTTTGCACATGTCGGTCGGTCCGTCGGTCGGTCCGTCGGTCGGTCGGTCGGTCCGTCCACCAGTTGTAATATAAGTCACTTTTTTTATGAATAATTTGTACAAGTACATGTATTTTAAGAACAACATGAACAAATTTTGATATTCCTTTTAAAAACTACTTATAGAACAAAAACATATGCATAGTGACAAACCTAAGCAACCAATCAGAAGGACTGATAATATGAGAAACATTGTACATGATACACATTACTATGGGGAACTAAATCCAACCAGTTTTTAGCTAACCTAAGCACAACGTGCTCATGGTGAGCTTTTGGGATCACCTTTTGTCCGTTTTCCTTTGTGCGTCCGTCGTGCGTCGTCAACATTTTGCCTTGTGAACACTCTAGAGGCCACATTTCTTGTCGGATCTTCATGAAACTTGGTCAGAATATTTGTCCCAATGATACCTTGATCAAGTTTGAAACTGGGTCATGCTGGGTAAAAAACTAGTTCACTAGGTCAAAAAAAAGAAAAACCTTGTGAACACTGTGGAAGTCACATTTGATGCCCAATCTTCAAGTTACTTTGTCAAAATGTTTGTATTAATGATATGTTGGTTGAGTTTGAAAATGGTTCCAGTCCATTGAAAAATATGGCCGCCAGGGGGCAGGGCATTATTCCTTATATGGCTATAGAGAAACCTCGTGAACACTCTAGAAGTCACAATTTTTGCCCAATCATCATGATGAGTTCGAAAATGGTTCAGAAAAACATGGCCGTCAGGGGCCGGGCAGTTTTTACTATATGTATATAGCGAAAACATGTGAACACTCTAGAAGTCACATTTTTGGTCCAATCTTCATGAAATTTGGTCAGAACATTTGTTTCCTGGATACAAGGGTTGAGTTCGAAAATGGTTTGGATCGGTAAAAAAACTTGATGATGGTGATGGTGCTGGTGATGGTGATACTTGTAATGGATTCAGAAACATTAACAACCCAAATATCTAAGAACAATTATTGCATTACTTCAATTAATTATTTCTATTACTTCAGATTGTTATCCCCACGTTTTTCGGAGAAAAAGTGGGGATATTGTATTGATGTGCGTCTGTCTGTCCTTTCGTCCGTCCTGGCCACCTGCTCCTCCTACACTATTAGCACTAAAACCTTGAAACTTACATACATGGTAGCTATGAGCATATGTGCAACGCTGACAGTGACGGAACTTTGGTCAAAAGAAATGGGGGTTGGGGTGGGGCCGGGTCAGAGATTTTCACTCATTTTTTTATGTTATTTTACATTAACTTCTTCATTTCTACACCGATTCACTTCAAATTGATACTGAACCTCTCTTATGACAATACGGTCAATCTCAGCTATGCATGGCCCCATTACCAACCCTAGGGCACCCTGCCCACATAGGCCACGCCCACCCCAAATTGCCTTTTACTATAATTTCTTCATTTCTACACTGATTCACTGCAAATTGATACTGAACCTCTCTTATGACAATACAGTTAATCTCAACTATGCATGGCCCCTTTACCAACCCTGGGGCGCCCCACCCACATAGGCCACGCCCACCCAAAATTGCCTTTTACTATAATTTCTTCATTTCTACACCGATTCACTTCAAATTGATACTGAACCTCTTTTATGACAATGCTGTCAATCTCAACTATGCATGGCCCCATTACCAACCCTGGGGCGCCCTGCCCACATAGGCCGCGACCACCCAAAATTGCCTTTTACTATAATTTCTTCATTCCTACACCGATTTACTTCAAATTGATACTGAACATCTCTTATGACAATACGATCAATCTCAACCGTCCTGGCCACCTGCTCCTCCTACACTATTAGCACTAAAACCTTGAAACTTACATACATGGTAGCTATGAGCATATGTGCGATGCTGACAGTGACGGAACTTTGGTCAAAAGAAATGGGGGTTGGGGTGGGGCCGGGTCAGAGATTTTCACTCATTTTTAATGTTATTTTACATTAACTTCTTCATTTCTGCACCGATTCGCTTCAAATTGATACTGAACCTCTCTTATGACAATACGGTCAATCTTAGCTATGCATGGCCCCATTACCAACCCTAGGGCACCCTGCCCACATAGGCCACGCCCACCCCGAATTGCCTTTTACTATAATTTCTTCATTTCTACACTGATTCACTGCAAATTGATACTGAACCTCTCTTATGACAATACAGTTAATCTCAACTATGCATGGCCCCATTACCAACCCTGGGGCGCCCCACCCACATAGGCCACGCCCACCCAAAATGGCCTTTTACTATAATTTCTTCATTTCTACACCGATTCACTTCAAATTGATACTGAACCTCTTTTATGACAATGCTGTCAATCTCAACTATGCATGGCCCCATTACCAACCCTGGGGCGCCCTGCCCACATGGGCCACGACCACCCAAAATTACCTTTTACTATAATTTCTTCATTTCTACACCGATTTACTTCAAATTGATACTGAACATCTCTTATGACAATACGGTCAATCGCAACTATGTAAGGCCCCATTACCAACACTGGGGCGCCCTGCCCATAATAAGCCACACCCACCCCAAATTGTCTTTTACTATTATTTCTTCATTTCTACACCGATTCACTTCTAATTGATACTGAGACAATATGGTCAATCTCAATGTTTGGCCCCATTATCAACCCTGGGGTGCCCTGCCCATAATAGGCCACACCCACTTAGGCCACGCCCACCCAAAATTGCCTTTTACTATAATTTCTTCATTTCTACACCAATTCACTTCAAATTGATACTGAACCTCTCTTATGACAATTCGGTCAATCTCAGCTATGCATGGCCCCATTACCAACCCTGGGGCGCCCCGCCCACATAGGCCATGACCACCCAAAATTGCCTTTTACTATAATTTCTTCATTTCTACACCGATTTACTTCAAATTGATACTGAACTTCTCTTATGACAATACGGTCAATCTCAACTATGCATGGACCCATTACCAACCATGGGGCACCCCTGAATCAAACATGCAGCGTGGGGATACGCGTCGGCCTTTGCAGCGCCATTTCTAGTTATATTTATTTTGCAGAAATTCAGCATAGTGGTAAAACTTATAAAACAACAATATTGTTACAAATGAATCTTATCTGACCTTTCATTAACTTTCTCTTCTCTATATAAAACTCATTTATACATGTGCTTTGATTGTTGCAGTACAATAGTGTTGATTGATGCATTATTGAATAGCCATGTGTGTAGCAGGCTGACTGTTCCCTGGATATTGGCCCCAATTAACTGGGTTTGCACATCAAAGACCCTTTTGTTGATGTCAGATGGACAACCCTGATAAGATAGACTGCTTATAGTATACAGTTTGCAGTCATTCAGTAGTGTGTGTGTGTGTGGGTGTGGGTGTGGGTGTGGGTGTGTGATTAACAAAGATTTGTGATTTTAACAGGTTTTATTGTTGTTTCAATTGGAATTATCATTGCAAGGTGAGTCTGAAAATTGTTCTGGTAGTTAAAAAATACTTTGTCCAAAATGTGAATGATTGGTTTATAAAAACAACAACAATAAATCACATTTTTAAGAAGCACATAAACTGATTGGTTAAATAGTTGTTTT
Source organism: Dreissena polymorpha (assembly GCF_020536995.1). Lineage (NCBI taxonomy): Eukaryota > Metazoa > Mollusca > Bivalvia > Myida > Dreissenidae > Dreissena > Dreissena polymorpha. Next base: position 130,260,523 of record NC_068357.1, on the reverse strand, counting down.
GGTAGTTGTTTTTGCAAAAATAATGTATTTATGCTTTAGATTTTTTGTGCATTTAAATTCCAAATAGTTTGACAGTTGTTTGGATATGTCATCAAATTTCTTGTGTGTGTTTTTTTCTATATTCTAACTATGAGAAAGATTAAGTGTGAGATGTTTGGTACCTAAAAGAAGATCAATGTCGAATTTCTAGTAAATATTCTCATACTCATTTACTTCCTTAAAATATATAATACTTTAATATATGATAACAATTCAACATATTGTATTTAATCATGCAAAAACTATTATATGAACACTCAATCTATTGAAAAAAATGTTATTTTCTGCATCTAAAGCTGTTCTTGCAAAAACAAGTCATCCCATATAACATCCTTAGATGCATCCATGAGATGCTTATTTTACCCTTTCCCCCTCAGAGGCAAAGCAAGAATGGCTGTGTGCAAACAGCATAAAACCAGAACAACCTGTGAGTAACTCGTTCAGATTTTATGCTGTTTGCTGCTCATCAGTATCTAAGTGTTGGAAATGAAGCTTGAAAACTTGAATCTAGTAAGAAAAGTTTAAATTTATCTTTCTAAGGGACTTCAAACAGGTCAAAATACGTATCTAAGTGGTAAAGAGTTAATGATCTCAAAGTTTGACTACAATGTGTAAAGAAAATGAACTTCCATTTTCTTTTGCTGATTATGCTCATTATTAAATTACTGTCTTCGTATCACTTTTATCCAAAATAAACATTTGTTGCAATTGGAAGCAAAGGTCTATTGTAAAAAGCATAAACAAACACAAAAACCTCCTTATAACGCATATATTTATATATCGGCCAAAACAACATAACCTTTCTTTTCACCAAACAATGTTAACAACCTTTGCTTTACATGACTTCTACTCAGGTGAGCGACCCAGGGCCACCATGGCCCTCTTGTTTGTCAAAACATTGCCGATTTAAATGCAGTTTTTGTTGTTCTGTCCTAGAATAAATATTTTACTAAAGATTGAGGTGTAAAACATTTATTTAAACATCTTTTCACTTAAAAATCTGAAAGGGGTCTTTTCATGTTTTGATACATTGACAATATTTTTAAAAAATGTGTTTGAGATTTGCACCTTTTCGTTGTAGTAATGATATTTGCAAGGAAACAGTAGAACTGAACCACACTCGCAAATATTCAATATATGCATCTTGTGAAGATTTTAAAAAACCTGAAATTTATCAAGGGTTACAAACGCAAAAAGAAAAAATAATTTGGAGAGTCAAGATGTTATCGTTATATTTTGTAACATTACAAAGAGAAAATGCACAATTGAATATGTGAGCATGGATGGCCAAGTTGTTTAAGTGCTGACTTAAACTGCAAGTGTCAATGGTCTGAGACCAATTAAGGATGACTTTTTCTTTATTCATATTTCATACTTGTTTTTACTAGTGGTATTTAGTTCAAGTGTTTACATTTATCAATTAGAAACATTTATTAACAAACTTCAATACATGCCAAAATCTGTGAATAGGTCCCTTTAAGTTAGAGCTGATACTATTGCTACACAGTCATGCTCTACTGTCAATATTGGCATTGAAATCTAATGAATGATTTAAGCTAAATTTTCTAACCATTATCTTTAATTATAATGAAATAAGAAATGTGTGCACCTTTTTCCCAATAATGCCCAAAGAATTTACTTAGATTAAAACTGTCTTATGTAAAAAAAGATAATCACATGTAGTATAAATAGAATAACGTTGTGCTTGTTTTGCAAAAATTGTATTTGCTATTCCAGATACCTCAAAAATACATTTGAGAAAATCCAAGTGTCTTATGTTTAAAGGGGTTTTTGCCAAATCTTTAATCAACTACCAATTAAGAATTAGTGCAAGCAAGTTGCAAAGTTGTAAAAGTGAGGTGAAAAGGTGAATTTCAATATTCTGACAATATTAGGTATGAAAGAGTGTAAGGGTCTGTACAGACAGTTTAAGGGCTAGATTTCATTTGAGTTGATTTAAGTAAAACATATACATTGAATCTATAGCCAATTAAGTGTTTAATGCTTTATTTTGAAATGCATGAATCACATAGCATGTCTCATTTATACTTAATGTAGAAAAGTTCAAGATTTGAATTGCGAAATGCAAATTACCCGATTTTGGTCGTGACATATCTCACTTAATTTTGGACTGTACAACTATGTATTACACATTTACAGGCAACTTTTCAAAGTCAAAAAAGAACAGCTAGCGCTGCAAGCGTGTTTGTAAGTTGTTGTTGTTATTTTAAAGCAAAAGGGCACCTTGTACACTTGTAACTTTCAAACCATTGTCTTAGGAATGCACTATACAGCCAACGCGGAACAAAAGTATTTCGCGATCTGCGGCGGCAAGGCGAAACGAGTCGATGGTCAGTCGTTGAAGCCGAGTCAGTATGCGGCGGCAAGTCGCATTTCGCCGCGAAGCTTTGCATCTGTCCGCCGAGGCATGCCGCGATCCGCGATATGATGCCGAGTCGATGCGCATCATGAAATAAAAAATATTTTTAAAATTATTAGTTACATGTAGTTAACAAATTTTGAAAGAACAATTATAATAATAATTTAAATCATAATAAATTTATTGTGTGCGGATTGTATTAGCATATACATGTAAGCATAGTTAATGTGTCTGGCCAATTAAGTTTGTTTCCCGCCGTAGTGTATGTATTTGTCACATAAACAAGGTCACGTAATTATGTTTTCGCACATACAAGTGGTCAAGGCTCCAGCATATGGTGGATTTATAAATTATTGCATGGCGATTTTGCTATTATATATAAGCTGAGAAAATTAGCAGTTTGAAGCCACATCAATAATCAAGACAGTGAAGACATATTTGTTGTTTTGTTAATTATTAGCTTATTATAACTATTGTTTGAATATGCGTATATAAACACGTTTTATTTTGTTCATATTATACAGTTAATATCGCTACTAATTACCCGATTATCCCGTATATTCCAGTTTTAAAGCAAATGCTGGTAAATATTCACCATACATAAACATTCTCCATATTTCCTTAAGTATCAAAAACATTTTGGCATTTGTTACTATTTAAAGAGATGATGAAATAACATCTAATCGGGGCGTTTTTTTTCCCAATAAACACATGATTTACGCCTGACGTGATGTTCATTTATTTATACAACACAAAATACACCCACACTTTCCAAACGACGTTCTACATGTCTGCATAATTTTCGCGCGCTTTTTATGAAACAAAGGATATTTTAGCACTGTTTATTTGACGCTAGAATTTGCCAAAGGTCACGTTAGCATTAAAATTCGGAAGTGCGTTTTGGATTACACATTTAATAATGATAATTTGATAATCAAACGAAACATTAACAGTTGCGCGTAATTAATTCAACGATAATTTGTTAAAGCGCATTACGTGCCATTTCGCTTATTAAAACGCGAAAATAATGATTATAAAACCAGTGTAAATCTTGGTTTCTTTGCTACACATACATGTATGTACATGTAGGTTGATATCTTTTCACTCGATCCGCCGTGTACGTATGCAGTGGATTTACTCCTCGAAAGTACGCGAGGTTAATACAGACTTTGCGTCGTTGCGCGAATCGATGCCGAGTGCCACGGCGATATGCGGCGTGAACACGCGATTCGGCCGCCGCATACTAATAATCTGGCCGTGGAGTAGCCGCGGATTATGTTTGTGCAACATTGGCTGTACTGTATATTGCCAATGCTGAATGTTTGACTGCTTTCTTTTAGCATACATTTTGATTCCATGTTAACATTGTTGACTGGGTTACTATTTTGTTATGGATCAAGGCTGCATCAAGTAATCATCGGTTGTAGTTAATAATGAGTACATAGTCTATATATCTATGTTCAAGACGTTATTTTATTCAAAATTGTATGTTATTATTTGTACTAATTATATGTTCCTCAGTTAACACGAATGTAACAGAATATTAGCTCATGTACCGTTTCATATCCCGTAATCAACTTTTTGTATCTCACACAATTATTTGTGTTTCTTAAAATTTTATTTAATCGCTTTTGTTTTTGGTTAAAATTTGTTAACAAAACAAAAGAACTATATATAAATAAGTGCATGTATGCATGTACCCTGATCAAGAATTAAAACATGGTATGACATTTTATGTAATTTTCCTTTGTTGAATTTCACTATTTCATTTTGCTTAATATGCTATATTTCAAGAATTTATATATGTGTACTTGTATACACATTGATTACCTTAATAAACTTCAAAACAATTGATTTATAGTTTGACATAAAAATTCCAGATTCTTGTCAACTTGCAATATGGGTTAGCTTCATCAAACAGGTCTAGTGAGTGCTATAAAACGCTGAAGTTCCTTTCTAAGCTACTGTTTCTCAAAAACAAGGTGCTCAACATGTTTATCTAATCCATTCTAGACAAAATAGGAGACTTATTTACATTATAACTTTGATTGGTTTATATACACATAAAATGGCTTTTATTATTGTCCTCCAAATGTGTCAACATGTGAAATACTCAAAACTATTAAGTTTCTCAGGATGGAGTTTAAAAAATTGTTAGCCCTACATCTAGCAAATAGATTACAATAAATGCTTAAATGTATTATTATGTTACTTTTGGGATATATTGTGCAGTTAATATGAACATTTAAATAAGCACACAATTGAAATTCAGTTTGGGCCTACTCAGTTAGCCTATGTCACTATAAGATTCATCTCTCATACAGACTGTTCAAGTGCAGTATGGGGTGTGATATCATTTTATTTCATCACAGTGGATCTGCTTTAGATTGTTTTGATTCAGCTTTCATGATTAAAAATAATCTGTTGTCACTATGCAATAAAATGGATTTTACAAACAACTACTGAAATACATTTCTATAAAACGTCTATTTAGTGTTTCAAGTTTGTGGAAAACAAAACCTATCATCACAAATTATATTGTAAATGTTTCATTTGCTTTTGCGTGTGTAAACATTCTTTTTATGCTTAAATATTTTCTAAACCTATATGCAACATTTCAGTGGGGTTGTAGATGTTGACATACTGATAACAATAGAAGTCTTTATCTTATGTATCAAATATTAACTAATCTCAATGTTGGTGTCTGTTTGTTACTTATTGATCATATACTTCCTGGTTCATAATAGTTGTTTTAAAAAGTGAGTTTTTTTATGATTCATCTTAATTTGGTTGAATGTTCACGTAATATTATGTGTTTTCTGATGAAATTACTAGATTATGAGTTATCCTGGTTCTGGGTAAATGGGGCTTAATGCAAGTGCACGAAGGGTCATGCAAAATGAACAGACTAATCGGAGACTACATTGTAAGCCCATTCATTAAGCCTAGTTTTCCCAGAACTCATTGTTATTTGAAGAATGATGTACTACTTGTTGTATTCTAATTAATTGTTTATTTTGCAATTCTTTAACATACATTATATATATTCAAACATCAGTGTTTTTTTCCTACATCCCATTCCCAAATGTTGCCTAAAATTCCACCCCACCCCCCATTAAAAAGATATATAAACATTTATTTAATCTTTTATCCAGCCCTATAAGTTACACCTTAGTGTATATAATATTCAAAATACATGTATTTTATGATTTCACTAAAGCTCTAGTAATTTGTGATCAATGACATAATGACTTTGGTTTTGTCCTGCTGCTGTGTCCAATATTTTGGTTACACTACATGGCCGTGCCTCGTGTCTGTTTCAGTATAGGTCATCGGCACTTATTGCCTATTATAAGCTGAAACATACATTGCATTTCTATTGCAAGGAAATTATTGTCAACAATGGGCTACAAGTTGCTACTTAAAGCTACCAATCTGTGCCAATATATTCAAGTAGAATAACCTACATGTATGTTTCATGTACATTAATACACGTAAGGAAATACTTAAATAAACACCAACATCTTATATTTTGTTCAAGGAAGTGAATCTTCTAGAACTGTTTAAACTGAATGACAGTAGTAGTTTTCTTTAATTGTTTAGTATGTTTGCATCATGCATTTGCATAAGTAGGGCCCATAGTGTAGAGTACACAAGAGATGAATTTGTATGATAAACCTTTGTTATGCATTTCGTTTTCATTTGAACCACAGAGCTACCATGCATAATTGCATTGAAAGTAGTTGCTACATTTACTATATGTTTGTTAATCACATACTAGAGCATACATAAACAATGATCATTACATTTAGTTATTGTATAACATTTAGTTATTGTATGCTTTTATTTTTTTACTTTAAAACTTCATGCCACTAAATAGCCTTTTTTCCAAAGCCATTTCTCTGTCATGTCAGTATTTAAACATGCTGTACACAAATAATCAGAACACTGACATAACCAGTTGGACCAGGGGCTTTCTGTGGCAAGAATTGAAGTCTTATATAGGCTTTGTACAGTGATATTTAACCCTTTCAGTGCTGGAACCAAATTTTGAAGGCCTTTGCAAACAGTTTGGATCCTGATGAGACGCCGCAGAACGTGGCGTCTCATCAGGATCCAAACTGTTTGCTATTCTGATAGTATTCTTTGAAAAAAATTGAAGAAAATGCTAATTTTAGAAATTCAGCAGACAACATTTTAGCAGACAACAAATATCCCAGCATGCAAAGGGTTAAACATATGCCTTGTATTTCAGGAACAAATGGAAAACTTCAAAGGGGAAAGTCTAAAATTAGAAGGTAAGTACATTATTATTACATGGTAACATCAAAGCCTCCATAGTCTTATAATTAATTAAGTAGCATCACTATATGGAAGTCCAAAACATTTGAAAAAACTACTTTATTTTGATCCTATTACCTTTAGTAAATGTCCCTGACCCTTTTCTGTTTGTATATGGGTATATTTTATTGCTGAATATCTGTGTGAGTTGGAAAGACGCTCAGAGATAACAATTGTGGTCAAACATTGCTTTACATAGTGCCTAAATGTTATTGTTTCAAAACCTTGTACATTGATTATGAACATTGACCTTCAAGAGATCTTAATTAATATTGAAGGATGAAACAAGTATTGACATGTAGTTATGGTCAGGAAGACCCACTTGTGTTGCTGTCTTGACAAAGTAGATACAGGGATATTGTTTAATGATCCACTTAATATCTTCTCAAGGAAGTGTTTTTATGCCCCCCTTCGAAGAAGAGAGGGTATATTGCTTGCACATGTCGGTCTGTCTGTCGGTCCGTCCACCAGGTGGTTTCCGGATGATAACTCAAGAACGCTTGGGCCTAGGATCATGAAACTTCTTAGGTACATAGATCATGACTCGCAGATGACCCCTATTGATTTTGAGGTCACTAGGTCAAAGGTCAAGGTCACAGTGACCCAAAATAGTAAAATGGTTTCTGGATGATAACTCAAGAACGCTTAGGCCTAGGATCATGAAACTTGATAGGTAGATTGATCATGACTCACAGATGACCCCTATTGATTTTCAGGGCACTAGGTCAAAGGTCAAGGTCACGATGACCCAAAATAGTAAAATGGTTTCCGGATGATAACTCAAGAATGCTTAGGCCTAGGATCATGAAACTTAATAGGTAGATTAATCATGACTCACAGATGACCCCTTTTGATTTTCAGGTCACTAGGTCAAAGGTCAAGGTCACAGTGACCTGAAATAGTAAAATGGTTTCCGGATGATAACTGAAGAACGCTTATGCCTAGGATCATGAAACTTCGTAGGTAGATTGATAATGACTGGCAGATGACCCCTATGATTTTCAGGTTATATATCAAAGGTCAAGGTCACGGTGACCTGAAATAGTAAATGGTTTCCGGATGATAACTCAAGAACGCTAATGGTTATGATCATGAAACTTCATGGGTACATTGATCATGACTTGCAGATGACCCCTATTGATTTTGAGGTCAAAGGTCTAGGTCATGGTGACCCGGAATAGTAAAATGGTTTCCGGTTGATAACTCAAGAACGCCTATGCCTAGGATCATGAAACTTCATAGGTACATTGATCATGACTCGCAGATGACCCCTATCGATTTTGAGGTCACTAGGTCAAAGGTCAAGTTCACAGTGACCCGAAATAGTAAAATGGTTTCCGGATGATAACTGAAGAACGCTTATTCCTAGGATCATGAAACTTGATAGGTAGATTGATCATGACTCGCAGATGACCCCTATTGATTTTCAGGTCACTAGGTCAAAGGTCAAGGTCATGGTGACCTGAAATAGTAAAATGGTTTCTGGATGATAACTCAAGAATGCTTATGGCTAGGATCATGAAACTTCATAGGTACATTGATCATGACTGGCAGATGACCCCTATTGATTTTAAGGTCACTAGGTCAAAGGTCAAGGTCACAGTGACAAAAAACATATTCACACAATGGCTGTCACTACAACGGAGAGCCCATATGGGGGGCATGCATGTTTTACAAACAGCCCTTGTTTGATCTACACACACAGTAAATAGTATGAATGTATATAAGCTGTGCTTTTTAAAACAGGGCCTAATGCATTTGCTTAAAGGGTTGTCCTAGATGAGCCCATGAAGTGTGCACATGCTAATCATGGGAGACACTTTCTGCTTTAATATCATTTTCATTTTTAAGATTTCATTTTAATGAAAATTGTTATCGAAGCGGAAGGTGATATACCTGATTAGCCGGCAGAGGCTAAGTTTGCTCCACACTCTTAAGAACATGCATTAAGCCCAATATACCCTGAAACATTTAAGAACATGCATTAATTGTTACTTGAACATCACTAATTGGAATATCATTATAGATTTTAATTGCTTTGAATGGTTTTCATTGTTATTTTATTTGAATTTTCAGATGTTTTATTGAAGCCTGTACAAAGAATACAGACAAACCATCTTGTTCTTTATGTAGGTACAACTTCCTAGCTTTTGATATTTTCAGCTTCTATTGTCAAACTGTTCTGCTGCATTATATAAGTTTTAGGAAGTTTTATTGCCCCTGCATTTCATTTTAAGATGAAATGGTGGTGGAACCAATTTTTTGCAACAATTTTCAACCAAATACTGATGGGTTTGGGGGGGGGGGTATAATTAATAATTTCTTAATAATTTTTAGCTCGGCTGTTTTCGGAGAGGTATTGTCGTAGCCAGCTCGTTGTCCGCCGTCTGCGTCGTGTTAAAACCTTTACATTTGCTCTTAAATCCACCTACAACTTTGAAACTTCATATGTAGATGCACCTTGATGAGTTCTACACACCACACCCAATTTGGGGTCACTAGGTCAAAGGTCAAGGTCACTGTGACCTCAAAAAAAATAAATTCTCACAAGCTTTAATTTATTAAAAAAATGCACCTGCAGCCGAGCGTTGGCACCCGTTATGCGGTGCTCTTGTTAAATTTATTTTTAGGTACATACATGTTAAGATATAATTAAAATCTAATAGGCATAGACAAAAGCATTTCCTGGTCTGAAACACATTCAACGTGGTTAAAGCTGTTTAATAATTGAAGTGGACATAACCAGAACCATTTGTATAAATATCAATAGACCACAAATATTTTCTGTTGTAACAATGATGTTATTGGGTATACACATTATTTGGGGCTATCAGACTCACTATTGATTTTGTGTGGTCAACATTTAATAATTAATGGATGAAGAAATGTTCTTGCAAAATGAATTTGTAAAGATGAATCTTGTTCGACTTAATTTGTAGTAAATTTCACCAGTATATGAGTAATGATTATCAAGATTGTATGCCTTTTGCATGACAAATTGCCTTTTCTGGAATAAGAGCATTGTCTGCCTCAATAAGAGCATTGTCTGCCTCAATAAGAGCATTGTCTGCCTCAATAAGAGCATTGTCTGCCTCAATAAGAGCATTGTCTGCCTCAATAAGAGCATTGTCTGCCTCAATAAGAGCATTGTCTGCCTCAATAAGAGCATTGTCTGCCTCAATAAGAGCATCGTCTGCCTCAATAAGAGCATCGTCTGCCTCAATAAGAGCATCATCTGCCTCAATAAGAGCATTGTCTGCCTCAATAAGAGCATTGTCTGCCTCAATAAGAGCATTGTCTGCCTCAATAAGAGCATTGTCTGCCTCAATAAGAGCATTGTCTGCCCCAATAAGAGCATTGTCTGCCCCAATAAGAGCATTGTCTGCCTCAATAAGAGCATTGTCTGCCTCAATAAGAGCATTGTCTGCCTCAATAAGAGCATTGTCTGCCTCAATAAGAGCATTGTCTGCCTCAATAAGAGCATTGTCTGCCTCAATAAGAGCATTGTCTGCCTCAATAAGAGCATTGTCTGCCTCAACTTGATTTTTGCTAAGAAGAAACTTCCTGTAAACCAAAAATGCCATGAAAGCATAAAGCTTTGCCCCTGATTAGCTTGTTCGGACTGTACAGGCTGAGTCGTGTTCTGAGAAAACAGGGCATCATGCATGTGCGTTAAGTGTCATCCCAGATTAGCCTGTGCAGTCCGCCCAGGCTAATCAGGGACAACACTTTCCACTTTTATGACATTTTTCGTTTAAATGAAGTCTCTTCTTAGCAAAAATCCAATTAAGGCAGAAAGTGTCGTCCTTGATTAGCCTGTGCGGACTGCACTGGCTAATCTGGGCCGACACTTTAAGCACATGCATTATGCCCAGTTTTCTCAGAATGCGACGCCACTTGACCCACATGCTGTAAGCCCCTTTATTAGCCCACCTGAGCACAACGTGCTCATGGTGAGCTTTTGTGATAGCCTTTTGTCCGTTGTCTGTTGTGCGTTGTGCCACGTCAACATCTGCCTTGTTAACTCTCTAGAGGGCACATTTATTGTCCAATCTTCATGAAATTTTGTCAGAAGATTGGTCTCAATGATATCTTGGATGAGATCGAAAATGGAAACGTTTGCTTGAAAAACATGGCTGCCAAGGGGCGGGGCATTTTTCCTTAAATGGCTATATATGGCTATAGTAAAATCTTGTTAACACTCTAGAGGCCACATTTAGTGTCTGATCTTCATGAAACTTGGTAAGAAGATTCATCCCAGTAATAGCTTGGACGAGTTCAAAAATGATGCCGGTTGGTTGAAAAACATGGCCACCACGGGGCGGATCATTTTTCCTTATATGGCTATAGTAAAACCTTGTTAACACTCTAGAGGTCACATTTATTTTCCGATCATCATAAAACCTGGTCAGAAGATTTGTCCCAATGATATCTTGGATGAGTTCGAAAATGGTTTTGGTTGCTTTTAAAAACATGGCCACCAGGGGGCGGGGCATTTTTCCTTAAATGGCTATATATGGCTATTGTAAAACCTTGTTAACACTCTAGAGGCCACATTTATTGTCCAGTCTTCATGAAATTTGGTCAGAAGATTGGTCTCAATGATATCTTGGATTAGTTTGAAAATAATTATGTTTGCTTGAAAAACATGGCTTCCAAGGGGCGGGGCAATTTTCCTTATATGGCTATAGTAAAATCTTGTTTACACTCTAGTGGCCACATTTACTGTCCGATCTTCATGAAACTTGGTCAGAAGATTCATCCCGATAATATCTTGGAAAAGTTCAAAAATGATGCTGGTTGGTTGAAAAATATGGCTATAGTAAAACCTTGTGAACACTCTAGAGGCCACATTAAATTTCCGATCTTCATGAAACTTGGTCAGAAGATTTGTCCCAATAATATCTTGTTATCTTAGGTGAGCGACTTTGGGCCTTTCAGGACCTCATGTTCTAGAGTGTGAGTTGTGTTCCAGGACCTGATAAAGCACACTCCTGAGTCTCATCCTGACTATCTGGTCCTGCAAAAAGCCTTGAAACTGAGTGAGGAGAATCTCCGTGTGTACAACTCTGCCTTTCATGGACTCAGCACGGTTAGTGAGCCTGTTGTGAGGGGAAAGGTGTTTAGGTAGTAATGGATTGGGAAGACACTTTCATTTAGTGTCTTAGTGTCTTAAGTATGTACAATATGATGGGATCTAGTGAGTATTGTTTGGGACTAAAATCCATTGCAGTAGATTCGCAAATATTTTCTAAGTAGAACTATGCATATCTGAAAGGTGTCAGGAAACAGCAAGTTAAAGGATTGGGAGAACTACCAGTAGTAATTGCATAATGATGGCAAATTGTGTATTAAGCATTTGTCTTAATTTAGGTTTTCTAGTTTATACATGTACATTGATTTTACAAATCTTGATTCAAGCAAAATGTCATGTATGTTTGTTATTGTGGTTGTTGCAGTCCCAGGAAGGGAGACAACTGGTGAAGAGTGGGTTCATGGTGGAGGTCTCGAAGGACAAGAAGGGCACAAGACACCTCCGCTACGTGTTCCTCTTCACTGACATCCTCATCTGCACAAAACACAAGGGAGGAGCCAAGTATGCTAATAATTCCTTTCCTTGCTTTATCACTAGATAATTAGCTCTGATTCCTGAAAGCATTATTGTTTTCATAGTTTTAACTGAAATAGACTTTGTTGTGCACGAAGCATTAGTGTTTGGAAGCAAGGTTAAAAAATTGTCACTGCATTCCTGTATTTTTTCTTGCATCTAATCTAAAAGCATTTGGAGACTAAACTGACTTTAACTCATGGACCTCGAGTAATCAATGTGACTTGACTGATGTAGAAACATATTCCTAATTGGAGCATAATTATGTACTTAAAATTTGCAAGAATTGTTGATATTGTTTAAAACTTTTACAGACAACTCATTCGCATTCTGCATACATTTATCATAAGATTTGTATACAAGTGCTTCCTGCCTGAGAATGTTGAATTACTCATTATTTCACCATAAAATGTGTGCAATTGTGTTTTAAAATAATATGTTTTCTCTTTTCTATTTACAGAATGAGAGATGTGTCCTTTAAATTCGTTTGGAGCCTTCCCTTGCATTCACTTCAAATGCACATCAGAGGTAAAGTTTGCACTAGGCACTTATGTAAAAAAAATACTAAAAGCTTGTCTTTTTATCATTTATAGACTGGCGGTATAAAATGGTCGCATATTGCATGAGACTGCTTGAGATGTCAGCTGTGATTATTGGAGATAAACATGCAAGTGTTAAAACAAACAAACACTGAGAAAAAAAACAAATATATCTCACGCATGCGTTTCCTGTTCATAGTGAAACTACAACAAATTTTCTTATGTATAAGCGTTTGTCAGTTAATATGCACCGAGGGCTGATATGCCTTTGTGGCTTACAATGGACCATATGTTTGTATGCTGCTTTAACCAGATGAAATAACTCTTGTTCCAATTAGCATGGAGATTATCATTTTGATTCAAACTTCATGCAACACATATACAGTCCAACTTAACTAAGCGGTCACGTGAGAACAGTGTTCACCTGCCTACTGCGGTCAGTCTAGATTGCCCTAATGAAAATCATTCTATATTTCACCTTATAACTGTCACCTGTCTACAACTGGTTAACAGCCAGTTGTCAGTGTGATGTTAGCGTGCAAATAAATTCTATTAGCTATTGGCGTCTGTTTCTTTGAATGAGAATGATACTGTTATGCCGTACTTTTGGTTTATAACTGTGAATCCGCTATACTTTTTCGGACATGACATCAATGACACCTCACTGTGACGGTGACCTGATACTTAAAAAAGAAATGAAAATTATAGGAACTGTTGGATTTATATCAACAAGATGCCTGAGTAAACAATAATATTAGCACTGATAAACTCATATGTTTAATGATAGGTTTGAATTAAAGTCAATTTATATAATTTTCATTTGTATTATTTTATAGAAATAATTGTGTTAGAATGCATAGTTATCCCCAATGAGCCTTTGTTTATGTTACACTATGTGCAAATTACTGGGTGGGTTAACAAACTAACAATACTATCAACCGACCAACCATCTAACAAGTGGTCATCTGAGAACCATGGTCACATGTCTGCAAGGTCACTTTGGTTGTTTCCTTTGACTGACCGCTGTTCTCAGGTTGGACTGTACACATTCACATATTAAGGTATGTGTTAATGTTTGAAAACTATGTGTTTTTTTTCCCAATAATTCCTAGAGGGAAGCTAGTGCCTTTGTGATGCTGAAGTATCAAATTGTTAGCACCTATTCCCAGAGGTGGGTTAGTTTCATTGTAATTCTAACATGTCAATATGTATGCAACTATTGCCAGAGGGCAGCGTGAAGTATGAGCTGAAGGAAAGCCTGGAGGAGCTGAAGTTTAAGATAGGCAACCTGAAGGTGGAGCTGAGAGAGGAGATGTTGAGGGCAGATATCAACAAAGAGGTGAGTATCCTTAAAGCAGATGTGCAGGAAACTGCTGCTCTCTAGGTTGCCACTCTGCACATAAGGACTGTCTGTTCTCATTATTCTTGGGGCATTTTAAGTCCCCCAAAAGTGTTTTAACATATTTAAAGTAGTAAAAAAGTATTTACTGTTTAAACTTGAAGACTGCATAACATATGAACATAAAATGAGGTACTGTAAATGTATAGAAATTCGTCGGTACGAAATTTCGTGGTTTAATAAAACACAACTAATTCATTGACACGTAATTTTCGTGGATTTCAAATTTTTGGGGAAGACTGACCGTCATGATAATTAAACTTTTATTAAAACAACCAGAGTAATAACGAAGCATAATCTGCTAATCTGTGTTGACAGCAAGACTTGAGGTTAATGTGCACTGAAGCATGAAAGTGTTGCCGATAATTGTCAATAAGAGCGATAAAGCGGCGCACTTGTGGGTCCCTGCTCGCTAATTGCCATAAATGTTGGTTTGACATTATTTGCTATTCTCAGCGCAATCGGTCCCCTATTAGTAAAAATTGAGTAATAAGATCCCCCAAATACACGTGTGAAAACCGTTATGTCTCTTTTAACGTTGATTTGCACTAATTGACATATGTGATAAATCTGCAAACTGTTAATTTGACGACGTCTCGTAAAAGAGAACAATCGTTGATATGCAGTTTAAATACCGTTCTTGCTTTAAAAAGTATTATTACACAAACACCTATCAAGAAAACAACAAATTGTATAAACAAGCATTTCTCGATCAAACAATGTCTTTTAAAAATGGTTGAAAACGGGAACAGTTGAAAAGAAAATGTCGGAAATGACATTCGGAAATGATGGATTTCGGATTAAAAATGTATAAATAATCGTTGGTACTTGAATTCGTGGTTCAGGGGACCAACGAAATCCACGAAAATTCATCCCACACGAAATTTAATGGTTTTACAGTATATAATGTGGATTAACACTTTGTCTGACTGCCCCTTCCTTTGTTTGTCTGTTTATCTTTTTGTTCATCGGTTTCCCAAAACTTAAATGATATAATGAGAAACCAATATATAATGATGGAACCAAGACTGATTTCAGATAATGCACAATCTTTAAAGAATTATTGTCTCTTTTCTCAGGAGTATTAAGCAAGGTAATGTCACAATAAGTGGGAAGTCGTTTCCGATCAATAAATTGTGAACAGAGGCACAGATTGGCTTGATATTTTACATGTGCATTGGCGTTGGACAGTAGATGGCCCCTATTGAAATTTGGGTCAGTATAAGGTCAAAGGTCAAGTTCACTGTCACACAAAGTGTGAAATCCTTTTTGATCAATACCTCGTCAACTGATTCACCGATTAGCTTGATACTCTCATGTATATTGGTCTTGGACAGTTGATGACCCCTATTGAAATTGGGGTCACAAGGTCAAATCTCAAGGTCATTGTCACAATAAGTGTGAAAAATGTTTTTGATAAATAACTTGCCTTCAAATTGACTGAATGGCTTGATACATCACATGTGCATAGTCTTTGGACGTTTGACGACCCCTAGTTATAATACTTTAATATTCTCAACCCATTTGCTATAAACGATAGTGTAACTGAAGTGCATAATTCTGTGTCAAGTAGAATCTTATTTAAGTCACATTCATATGATATAATTACCTCGTATGGTCAGTTTTGTTGCAAAATATCCTGTGACAAGGCCCTGTTTAGGGGGGCATTCGTCTCCAAGTATGGAGCTTTTGTTACTCATAATTTCACAAACCCTTTTATAATATGTATGTATATATACAGTGTTTGTATTATTTCATGGGACTTATTTAAGAATTCTATGCATTCACAGTTGTATTTGTTTCAGGTTACAAAACATGTTATAAAATGTAACATGGAAAGTAGGATTTGCCTTTAGGTTAGGCCAGTTTAGTTTTTAGCTCACCTGAGCACAACATGCTCATGGTGAGCTTTTGTGATCGCCTTTTGTCCGTTGGGCGTCGTCCGTTGCAACATTTTGCCTTGTGAACACTCTGGAGGCCACATTTATTGTCTGATCTTCATGAAATTTGGTCAGAACATTTGTGCCATTGATACCTCGACTGAGTTCGAAACTGGGTCATGCTGGGTAAAAAACTAGGTCACTAGGTCAAAAAAAAGAAAAGCCTTGTGAACACTGTAGAAGTCACATTTGATGCCCAATCTTCATGCAACTTTGTCAAAATGTTTGTCTAAATGATATGTTGGTTGAGTTCATAAATAGCTCCGGTCCGTTGAAAAACATGGCCGCCAGGGGACGGGGCAGTATTCCTTATATGGCTATAGAGAAACCTTGTGAATACTCTAGAAGTCACAATTTTTGCTCAATCATCATGAAACTTGTACAAAACATTGGTTTTATTGATATCTCGGACGAGTTCGAAAACGGTCCAGATCGGTGAAAAAACATGGCCGCCAGGGGGCGGGGCAGTTTTCCTTATATGGCTATAGTAAAACCTTGTTAACACTCTAGAGGCCACATTTATTGTCCAATCTTCATGCAATTTGGTCAGAAGATTGGTCTGTATGATATCTTGGATGAGTTTGAAAACGATTACGTTTGCTTGAAAAACATGGCTGCCAAGGGGCGGGTCATTTTCCTTATATGGCTATTTATGGCTATAGTAAAACCCTGTGAACACTCTAGAGACCACATTTATTGTCCAATCTTCTGATATTTGGTCAGAAGATTGGTTTCAATGATATCTTGGATGAGTTCGATAATTGTTACATTTGCTCAAAAACATGGCTGCCAAGGGGCGGGGCATTTTTCCTTATATGGCTATATTTGGCTATAGTAAAATCTTGTTAACACTCTAGAGGC
Organism: Dreissena polymorpha; assembly: GCF_020536995.1. NCBI lineage: Eukaryota > Metazoa > Mollusca > Bivalvia > Myida > Dreissenidae > Dreissena > Dreissena polymorpha. Next base: position 130,243,416 of record NC_068357.1, on the reverse strand, counting down.
CACATTTAGTGTCAGATCTTCCTGAAACTTGGTAAGAAGATTCATCCCAGTAATAGCTTGGACAAGTTAAAAAATGATGCCGGTTGGTTGAAAAACATGGCCACTACGGGGCGGGGCATTTTTCCTTATATGGCTATAGTAAAACCTTGTTAACACTCTAGAAGACACATTTATTTTCCGATCTTCATGAACCTTGGTCAGAAGATTTGTCCCAATGATATCTTGGATGAGTTTGAAAATGGTTTCGTTTGCTTAAAAAACATGGCCACCAGGGGCGGGGCATTTTTCCTAATATGGCTATATATCATGCTTTTGTAAAACCTTGTGAACACTCTAGAGGCCACATTTATTGTCCGATCATCATGAAACTTAATCAGATGATTTGTCCCAATAATATCTTGGATGAGTTCGAAAATGGTTCCGGTTGGTGGAAAAACATGGCCGCCAAGGGGGCGTGGCATTTTTCCTTTTATAGCTATTATATATATATATATATATATATATATATATATATATATATATATATATATATATAGTTGAACCTTGTTAACACTCTAGAAGTCGTATTTATTGTACGATCATCATGAAACTTTGTCAGAAGATTTGTCCCAATGATATATAAGTTCGAAAATGGTTCCAGTTGCTTGAAAAACATGGCCACCAGTGGGCGGGGCATTTTTTCTTATATGGAATTATGAATCTTCATTAAACTTTGTCAGTATATTTGTTTAAATGATAACTTGGATGTGTATGAAAATGTTTCTGGTCTGTTGAAAAACGTGGCTGCCAGGGTGTTCATTAGTCATGAAAGTTGGTAAGAACATTTTGTTCTAATGACATCTTGGACTGCACAGAACAGGTCAGTTCCTTTGAATCTCAGGTGAGCGACTTTGGGCCTTTCAGGCCCTCTTGTTACTAATGTCAATACTTTTTTTCCACAGAAGCACTTTTCTCTGACCCAGAAGAAAGCGGTAAGGAATGTGGAGAAGCTGAAGAAGAAGATTCAGGAGCAGGAGGCGAGCTTGGTGGAGGGGTTACCACGGTTACCATTGAACCTCACTGTGGAAAGGTTTGCGCCCCGCACCTTCCTCTTTCCCACGGACTACGAGCGAGAGGAGTGGAGGGAGGCCATTGAGTCTCAGCGCGTCAAATGTCAACGTAAGAGCTGTATTGGATTTTCAGTAACTGAACCCATTATGCCCATGGAGAGGGAGATATTTTGGAGTTTTTCTGAAATTTTGTCATTTTTAGCCCATCTATTTTTTGAAAAAAAATTATGAGCTATTGTCATCACCTTGGCGTCGGCGTTGGCGTCCGGTTAAGTTTTGCGTTTAGGTCCACTTTTCTCAGAAAGTATCAATGCTATTGCATTCAAACTTGGTACACTTACTTTCTATCATGAGGGGACTGGGCAGGCAAAGTTAGATAACTCTAGCATGCATTTTGACAGAATTATGTGCCCTTTTTAACCAGGTTTTTAACCAGGTTTTCCGAAGGAAAAAACTGGTTATTAGATTGGCGAATGCGGGCGGGCTGGCTGGCTGGCTGGCTGGCGGGCTGGCGGAATAAGCTTGTCCGGGCCAAAACTATGTCGTTCATTGTCAGATTTTAAAATCATTTGGCACATTTGTTCACCATCATTGGACGGTGTGTCGCGCGAAATAATTACGTCGATATCTCCAAGGTCAAGGTCACACTTTGAGTTCAAAGGTCAAAAATGGCCATAAATGAGCTTGTCCGAGCCATAACTATGTCGTTCATCGTCAGATTTTAAAATCATTTGGCACATTTGTTCACCATCATTGGACGGTGTGTTGCGCGAAATAATTACGTCGATATCTCCAAGGTCAAGGTCACACTTTGAGTTCAAAGGTCAAAAATGGCCATAAATGAGCTTGTCCTGGCCATAACTATGTCATTCATTGTGAGATTTTAAAATCATTTGGCACATTTGTTCACCATCATGGGACGGTGTGTCCCACGAAAGAATCACGTCAATATCTCCAATGTCAAGGTCGCCACGACTAAAAATAGATTAAAAAAAAAAAAAAAAAACTTACAAAGGAGGTTAATTTTTTTTGGTCATTTCAAAAGTTCAGTTTGAGTTTTCTCCCTTTATCAGATTTTTTTTTCACAATGAAAACCTGGTTTTGTGACAATTTTGTCCCTTGTTATTCTTAGAAAATTGAAAATTTTGGTTAAGTTTTGTGTTTAGGTTCATTTTATTCCTTAAGTATCAAAGCTATTGCTTTCATACTTGCAACACTTACTAACTATCATATAGGGACTGTGCAGGCAAAGTTATGTAACTCTGACTGGCATTTTGACAGAATTATGTGCCCTTTTTATACTTAGAAAATTGAAAATTTGGTTAAGTTTTGTGTTTAGGTCCACTTTATTCCTACAGTATCAACGCTATTGCTTTCATACTTGCAACACTTATTAACTATGATAAGGGGACTGTGCAGGCAAAGTTATGTAACTCTGACTGGCATTTGGATGGAATTATGGGCCCTTTATACTTAAAAAATTTAAAATTTGGTTAAGTTTTGTGTTTTGGTCCACTTTACCCCTAAAGTATCATAGATATTGCTTTCATATTTGGAACACTCGCAAACTATCATAAGGGTACAGTAAAAGGACAAGTTGCATAACTCTGGTTGTCATTTTTACGGAATTATTGCCCTTTTTTGGCTTAGTAACTTATATATGAATATATGGTTAAATTTTGTGTTTCGATCCACTTTACTTCTAAAGTATCAAGGCTATTGCTTTCAAACTTCAAATACTTTCATGCTATCATGAGGTTACTGTACCTGGCAAGTAGAATTTTACCTTGACCTTTGAATGACTCTCAAGGTCAAATTATTAAATGTTGCTAAAATTGCCATAAATTCTTTATTTATGATTAGATTTGATTGATACTTTAACAAAACTACTCTTACCTGACATACGACAATAGACTCCACCCAAACCATCCCCAGTGCCCTCCCCCCCACCCCCCCAACCCCCGAATCCTCCCCCCCCCTAACCCCCTAATTTTTTTTTTTAAAGATCATCTCACAAATGACCACCCCACCCTCACACTTTACCCCCCCCCCCCCCCCCCGCACCCCACCCCACCCAACAATTTTATTTTTTTGAAACGGTTAAAAGACACAAATATTTATTTTTATTATTTTATTTTTGAAATACCGTCTAACCATCGCACCCAAGAATCCCCTACCCCCACCCACCCCCCCCCCACACCCCGAATTTTTTTTTATGCATTTTTTCCGCATTTTTGGAAGATAATGTAATAAATGTCCACACCCCCACACCATACAACCCTCTTCACTCCACCCCTCCCTCCTTTGTGATTGAAATTGAGAGTCCCTTCACCTTTAAAAAGAAAATAGATGAGCGGTCTGCACCCGCAAGGCGGTGCTCTTATTTTTTTCTGCATTTAATGTTAAAAGATTGTGAAGCAAACTATTTTCACATTTCTTGAGTGATTGAGTTAGAGCTTCAAAATAGTCATCAAGTGAAAGATTTAGGCACAAGTTCACCTTGATTGATCTCGATGTTCCTTGCCCATTAAAAGGGATTACTGTGAAATCATTTATTTTCGTCAGCATGAAATTTCGTCATTTTTATAAAAATGACATTTTCGTCAGCACTTAAATTCGCCAATTCCTGACTTTGAAAAAAAAATGCTTCAGCCAATATCCGATTTGTTTGTCCGAAATATATCGCGGTTGCAAAAAATCGTAGTGGGGAAAGAAGGAGGACACTTGAGAGTCACTTGCAGGAGGTGGGGCCTGTTTGTCACATGTCAATATACTAGTCTTTTTTTATCAGGTGATCAGTAATTTGCCCCCATTAGTGTATCATTACTATGATTAGCGGATTAGCCATTTGCTATTGGTCCTATTGATTTATTATCATGGCCACATTAGTAACAATCTTACCTTTATCGGCGCAAATTAGACAAGGTGCGAAGATTATTGGTTAAAATTAGTGTTAGCAAACTGTTTGGCCAGTTTTCAATAAAGTTTCAAGAGTTTTGCATTATAAATATTTGATCACTTTAAGTACAATAATTTTCGGAAGTGTAAAATTAACAGTGCATTATGGGACAGCGGTTTCATAGGGCAAAGTTCAGATTTAATTGTTACAACCAATGGACGAGTGAGTTTAAATTAGATTGAATGCAATATGATACAAAGCAATGTTTTATTGCGTCATGCTCAGTCATTCGAAACACGTGCTTTCCGGGGATTCCCTGGAAATGGCGCAAAAATAAAAGTGAATTTTTGAAAACAATTTCCCTACGTTTGGATGAAACTAATCGTCATGATTTCTAATTTCTCTTTACTTGTTACGTTTTCAATTGCTACAAGTAACAATTGTTTGAAACATGTATCGTAAAACTTGTAAAAGATATCAATGATTAAAAAAGCTATTTTTACACCTGTATTTTAGTTAAATGCAAACAACCAAACACAAATCAAAATGTTCTGTATTTATTTGTAATCAATGCGGAGAATGTATACTGTAAGTATATACATCACCATCTTTTAATTGTGTTTATTGTCTTTGATCCGGATCTAATTCGGTGCATGGAGGCTGTAACAACACTGAAAAACACAATACACACAATGGGTAATAAAGTTTTTTACAATTAGCGCTTATCATTACAATTCTACCTAAACGAAGTCAACGCAGTTGATACAGCTGTACTGCTTTCGCGTTTTAGAGCAATGTCACATGTCAGTTAAGTACACTGTGTAATCTACACCCTTTTGTGTCAAAACCGGATTTATCTTGACGTAACAGACGGAGTATGTATGCGTGGATAACGTTGGATTTTAGTGCCTCATGCCTTTGGTAATTCAGTCTTAATTTGTTCATATATGGGACATAATTGTTCATTAGGATCTTGAATTCGTCAATCGGTCGACTGACGAAATATACGAAAATTAATGCCTGACGATATATAATGGTTTCACAGTATATTAATTTTGGTTTTGAATGGGAAAAAAATCAATTGTTGCATAATGTGTTAGTTGACGTTTGTGATGCCACTTTTTTTTCAGTTCAAAGTTACCATGTATATTTTTAACCAGGTTTTCCGAAGGAAAACTCTGGTTATTAGATTGGCGAATGTCGGCGGGCTGGCGGGCGGGCGGAACAAGCTTGTCCGGGCCATAACTTTGTCGTTCATTGTGAGATTTTGAAATCATTTGGCACATTTGTTCACCATCATTGGACGGTGTGGCGCGCAAAAGAATTACATCGATATCTCCAAGGTCAAGGTCACACTTTGAGTTCAAAGGTAAAAAATGGCCATAAATGAGCTTGTCCCGGCCATAACTATGTCATTCATTGTGAGATTTTGAAATCATTTGGCACATTTGTTCTCCATTGGACGGTGTGTAGCGCAAAAACATTACGTCAATATCTCCGAGGTCAAGGTCGCCACGACGTAAAATAGATTGATTTTGAAACAAGGGGTGTAACTACAGGGTTTCCAGCCAACCTGGAGATCAGGGAAAACCTGGAAAAAGACTTTCACTTTTTCCAGTCAGGGAATATTGTTTGGTCAGACTTTAAAAATGTTTAATTACTTAACAATATGTTGCAATTATTGTTACAAAACAAACATAGAATGAAAATAAATGAAAAGGCGAGGAAAGGATGCCTGTGAGGGGAGAGGGGAGGCCATTGCTATAAAGTTACATAAATATAATACATGTTATTGTCTGCAACTGCTATTTATTGTGGGTGTCTAAAACAAGAAATCGGTCGAAATTATGATTCTGGAATTTTTATTTTCCATCAGGGAAAAATCAGGGAATTTGTTCATACAAAAAGCTGGGAACCTGAACTATGAACAATCAGTAACAATGTACATTTTGAGTTGTCTCCCTTTATCAGACATTTTTTTTCCAAATTGAAATCAAGGTTGTCATGAGTAAAAATAGATTGAATTTGAAACAAGGGGGGTAACAATGCACGTTTTGAATTGTCTCCCTTTATCAGACTTTTTTTTATTAATTGAAAACCTGGTTTTGTAACAATTATGTCCATTGTTTTTATTTAACCTGAGTACAGCAAAACTCTTAAAACAGACATAAAGATTATAAGTTAATTTATGGACTTTCACTTTTTGACAAATATCTCACGGTCCAAAGTTTACATTTTGAGGGATAAAGAAGTCACAAATGCAAAGAAAGAATGATTTGATGCCAGACATTTATGCTTTGGGCTGATGGTCATTTGAGAACCAAGTATGATCAACAAGTATTATTTGTATTCTAACATGCTTTATATTGACTCTAACTTTGTATGCCACAAGTGTACAGAACTGTTTTGACTGAAGAGTCAGTGCCTTTATTGTTCATATCACACCACAGTGTTTCCATGCTTGCACCTCTTCCACCACAGCGTTACCGCCAGTTCAGCTGTCCACTCATGACTGTGAGCAGCTCATTAATGCCACCAAGCTGCATACACCGGTCAATGGCATTGGCACTGTACTGCTGAAGAAAGGTATGTGGAAGGCATTAATGGTATCTTCATTACTTTTGTAAGCGTTACAAACCAGATTGAATTGTCACTTTTTGTTGGCCCTGAATAGAATGTTTATACTGCTTTAAGTCCTTTTTTACAATCTAAAAAACAAGGTTCTCTTATCACAATGACTGATGTAAATTTGATTATGTTGTTTTATTATTTGTGATTTGATAATACAGAAACACATTTTGAAAAAAGTGCTAAAATGAGACTTCAAATGTTGGGAGCCATCATTCTTATTTTGATCAATGATCAGTAACAAATACTTCAGCCAATACTTCTCAACAAGTTTTTTAACAAATCTATATGATCCCTTGAGTATATCTAATTATGTGCTTGATGCATGATTTGTCTTTTTTAGTGCTCTTTTATTATAACATTGCAGATGAGGAAATGTTGACTGGTAGTCTCAATGTAACTATTCACAAAATGCAGGGCTTGACAAGAGACAAATGTGGTGAGTCTATTTACATACAAACTGTTGTTTCCCATACTTGTCTGTATTAACTTTTAAACAAGAACTAGTTTAAGTTAGAGCATACAGTCAATCTTGTGGATGCGACCTTTTGAATTAAGAGACCTTCGTATAATGCGATCACTATGAATTCCCCTGAGCATTTTCACTCTATTTTGATATTGTTTTTTAGCGACTGTTGTCTTACGTGACCAGAGACGGCTGATTTTTTTGTATTTCGATGTCCAAATATTTGATTTAGCGACCACATACATGTAGGGGTAAAATTTGATAATCTTTTTATCTTTAATGGATAAACTTGATCGCCGATTTATCAAAGGAAAGCGGCTTCATGTCAAGAACCCATAAAACAATACTTTCTCGCCAATATAAATTTGGCTTTTGTTTTTCTTGCTAAAGCAATTGTGTAATTGCACGTGCATAGCTCTGACTTTTAAATCTTTTACTGAGAACGAAGCTGGAGTAAATGGTTAAGTGCTCTTCCAGATGCGCTGATATTGACCACGTGATTCATCAGTCCCAATTATTTGCAATTATTTGCAAACATAATTACTTGGCATAATCTTTGAAACAATTAAAAAAATTGTCTTGGTTTTCTGCGAAAGTAGTTCCAATATATCAACCCCTGTATACACATTTTCAAAATAAGGTTTAACTGCACTAATATCTGGATTATTGTACACAATTTAAATATTAAACAAGGTACATGTAGTTGTATCATATAATAATCTATTAATTTGATACTGACCATGATTTTACTTTTTTCCAGAATGATCTTTTATTAAAGACAATTTTACTAAGAGACCACTTTTGGTTACACCCTTTTGTGGTATGTTAATAAAGGGTTGACTGTATTTGCAGTAAAAAAAAAAGGTTTCATGGAAAAAATACATGTCATGGGTTTACTAGTAATTGCTTTAAAAGTGTGAGGGTATTTTGAAAATATGATATCACTATTCCTTGTAAAGAGTTTTTGTCCAATTTTTAGCTTGTCTGTTTTCGGAGAAAATCCGAGGTATTGTCATAGCCAGCTTTTCGTGTTGTCCGCCGTAGGCGTCGTGCTAAAACCTTAACATTGGCTTTAAAATCAAAGTGAACCTACAACTTTGAAACTTCATATGTATATGCACCTTGATGAGTTCTACACGCCACACCCAGTTTTGGGTCACTTGGTCAAAGGTGAAGGTCACTGTGACCTCTTTAAAAAAAAAAAAATCTGACAAGCTTTCGCAGCCGAGCGTTGGCACCTGTTATGCAGTGCTCTTGTTGAATGTACATACATCATGGTCATAAAGACCAGTAAATTCCCTGCATTCTTGACAATTAAGAATCACATACAAGTTCTAAATGCCTGTATATTCCCATTATTATTACTCACTGCATTTTTAGCTCATTTTTAGCTATTTTTTGAAAAAAAATTATGAGCTATTGTCATCACCTTGGCGTCGGCGTTGGCGTCCGGTTAAGTTTTGCGTTTAGGTCCACTTTTCTCAGAAAGTATCAATGCTATTGCATTCAAACTTGGTACACATACTTACTATCATGAGGGGACTGGGCAAGCAAAGTAAGATAACTCTAGCGTGCATTTTGACAGAATTATGTTCCCTTTTTATACTTAGAAAATTGAAAATTTTGGTTAAGTTTTGTGTTAAGATCCATTTTATTACTTAAGTATCAAAGCTATTGCTTTCATACTTGCAACACTTACTAACTATCATAAGGGAACTGTGCAGGCAAAGTTATGTAACTCTGACTGGCATTTGGATGGAATTATGGGCCTTATACTTAGAAAATTTGGTTAAGTTTTGTGTTTTGGTCCACTTTACCCCTAAAGTATCATAGATATTGCTTTCATACTTGGAACACTCGCAAACTATCATAAGGGTACAGTAAAAAGACAAGTTGCATAACTCTGGTTGTCATTTTTACAGAATTTTGGCCCTTTTTTGACTTAGTAACTTTGAATATATGGTTAAATTTTGTGTTTTGATCCACTTTACTTCTAAAGTATCAAGGCTATTGCTTTCAAACTTCAAATTCTTTCATGCTATCATGAGGTTACTGTACCTGGCAAGTTGAATTTTACCTTGACCTTTGAATGATCTTGACTCTCAAGGTCAAATTATTAAATTTTGCTAAAATTGCCATAACTTCTTTATTTATGATTAGATTTGATTGACACTTTGACAAAACTACTCTTACCTGACATACCACAATAGACTCCACCCAAACCATCCCCCGTGCCCTCCCCCCCCCCGAATCCCCCCCCCCTAATTTTTTTTAAAGATCATTGCACAAATGACCACCAAACCCTCACACTATACCCCACCCACCCCCCCCCCCCAATTTTTTTTTTGGAAATGGTTAAAAAACACAAATATTTATTTTTATTATTTTATTTTTGAAATACTGTCCAACCATCGCACCCAAGAATCCCCTCCCCCCCCCCCCCCCCCACCCCGATTTTTTTTTTGCATTTTTTTCCGCATTTTTGGAAGATAATGTAATAAATGTCCACACCCCCACTTTATACACCCCTCTTCACTCCACCCCTCCCTCCTTTGTGACTGAAATTGAGAGTCCCTTCACCTTTAAAAAGAAAATAGATAAGCGGTCTGCACCAGCAAGGCGGTGCTCTTGTATTGTACATGTCCTTATTGCATCTGTTTTCCCTGTAGATGTGTATTGCTGTCTAGAGATGGACTCCTACGGCCACTTCTACAAGAAGGCGCAGACGCGGACATGTCGCTATGAGGCAGACGTCTCCTGGAACCAGGACTTTGAGCTAGACCTTGACGGCTCACAGACACTTCGCATACTCTGCTACCAGGCCATGGGGCCCGATGAGGGGGATGTCATCATTGCAAAATGTGCTCTCGAGGTGCATACATTTATCCTTTTGGAATGTATTTGTATTTTATATCTTTGTCATATGATAGCATTCATAGGGATGTCATCATGGCCTAATGTTCTACGGTTTGTAGATTTTTCATCATATAATAAAAAGAGTGATGTCAAATGTGCTGTAAATAACCTTGTTTTGTGACCTCTGTGCAAGTGTATTCTTGAGGCAAGCATGTAAATGTATATGGGTTGTTTCTTAAATTTTATTTTCATCTTGACCCCAGCCATCGTAGTGAAGTCACGATTGCAATATGTGCTTGTAAGGTACATGTGCACATGTTGTGTCATTATAGCTGCATAGCATACAGAGGCCTTTTATATGGAAGTAGCCTTGTATATGATTGTTTGTAGAAAATGGTCAGCATTTTCATCGCTATCACGAAATGTGCTCTTTTTTTTACTATTTATGCAATGGTTCTTTAATTTTATAAATCACACAGAAACTACATGGTTTAAGCATTTGCATATGTGCTGTTGGGCAACAAAATGGTGCATTTTTTTTCGCCTGCATACTTATTTTTAAGTTGTGGTACAATGAAAGCACAAACAAATTCTCATTTTATCTGGAAATTATTTGCTTCATAATAAGCTTATTTCTTTTATTTCAGCTGAGCCTGTCTTGGTTAAATTCCAAGTTTAATGAGAAAACTATTTCCATGAATGATGTAAGTATTGTTTCTCTTTTTTGGAAACTGGGTAAATATTTGATGGTATAAATTTTGTTTTTAATGTCAAATTGCATGAATGAGATTATCAACACTTTATTGTAAAAAAAAAAATGGATTTCAAATGGAAAGTTTTTGTTCTGCCCCCCCTCGAAAAAGAAGGGGTATCTTTTTTTGCTGGATGTTGGTCCATGGGTCTGTCTGTCAGTAGACCAGTTTGTTTCCTATCAATAACTTGTCAACGACTAGACTGATTGGCTTGATACTCCACATGTGCATCGATGTGGACAGTAAATGACCCCTATTGAAAGTGGGGTCACTAGGTCCAGGTGGACAGTAAATGACCCCTATTGAAAGTGGGGTCACTAGGTCCAGGTCACTGTCACAATAAGTGTGAAAAATGTTACCCATCAATATATTGTCTACAAATTGACCGATTGGCTTGATGCTTTACATGTGCATTGTTCTTGGACAGTAGATGCACTCTATTGAAATTTGGGTCACTAGTTCAAAGATCAAGGTCACAGTGACATTCAGTGTTAAATTGGTTTCTGTTTGATATGTCATCAAAGGATCAATTGATAAATGTCAAGGCCCTGTTTGGGGGCATCTTTCTCTGATCGCGGTGCTCCTGTTTTGTAAAATTGGCAACAATTTACTATTAAGATGAATGATAACATAAATAACCCACTTGTACATGTAGGAAAAAAAGGCATGCTCTGTATTGAACTTATCATAATCTGATGCTACTTTTTTCCCTATCCCTTAACATTTGTGTTTGTTTGTAGGTGTCCCTGACAATATCCATACGACACACTCCGGCTTCAAAAACACTCAAACGAACCCACTCCAAACAGAGAAATGGAATTTTTGGTGTAAAAATTGCAAATGTTACAAGGTAAGAATTCTTATTCCATTTATATGTTTTTCTGACTTAATTTGTTACATTATGTGACATTTAAATTTCATTGACTTAATTTAAAATACAAATAATAACTTATGATGAAGCGTAAACAATTTGCAAGCTTTTATGTTTCTACAGGAGCCTTAACCAAACATATACATTTTATTTCTGTTTCTGTGAAGATGAGATGCATATTTATTAAATATTAATGCATCTGCTATAACACAACTAAGAAAAGTTTTATTACCATTAAAAGACATTGAGGCTTCACATCAGGGCTTTCAAAGAAAAGTTATCTAATTTCAGGCGAGAAAACAAAACTGTGCCATCGATTGTCACCATCTGTATTGAGCATGTAGAGAAAAGAGGTAGGTTATCGGCTGACTGTCCTTGCAGGCTGGAAACCATTCATGTTTTCATCATCTTCAAATAAACAGTTCATATTTACAAAAGATCTTTGATGGTGCATATTGGCATTAAGCTTTTTTGTTTTAACCGCATGTTTTGAAGACATTGTTTTTCTCTTGCTGTCATTTGTAGATAACAATTTATGAAGTGCATTCAAATGAATGTAGTTTAATTGTAATACGGTAATTACCCTAAGTTTTCTGAAACTACTATTCAAAATTTACTAAGGATCACTTTTTATTTTCATATTATATTCAACTTTGTATAACGTTTATTTTAAATTGTTATTTTGAAGGTTTTGGTATTTGAATGTGTGTTTTTGATTTTATTTTTATGTATTGATTTGTCATTGATGCCTGACGTTGGCTGAATCAAGCTAGAGGTGAACTTCAAATTACACATACTATAAAAAGTGATCCTTAGCAAATTTTGAATATTATATATTATTTTTAAGTTTCAAAAAGGTAATTGTCCAAATATGTAGATACAATTTTTTTTTTAATTACATGTGTCCAAAAAATTATTTTTTATCAAAGGCTTTCAAATGATGTTTAGATATTGAACAAAATTAATCTATATAATATTAAAATAACGAAAAATATAAAGGAATGTGTGTTTTCAGTGAACAATCCTGATAACATTTTGATGTTGCTCTATATTCCGCAGGTTTAGATGAAATTGGCATATACAGAGTGTCTGGAGTAACATCCGATATACAGCAGTGCAAAAAACTCTTCGACAAAAGTAAGTTCAGTCATCACATTTGTTTTGGGTGTTGCAATGCTTAATTAACATAAATATAAATAAGAGCAGTAAAACAATTAGATACAAATGAAACAATCTGTAGTGAGTAGTGATTGAAATGTTGAGGTCAATATTGTTCATTTTTAGCTCGACTATTATACATGAAATATATATAGTGGAGCTATCCTACTCACCCCGGCGTCGGCGTTAGCGTAAGCGTGCAAATGTTAAAGTTTTCGTACTACCCCAATTATTTTCATTGTCCCTTGATATATTGCTTTCATATTTTGCATACTTGTTAACCAACATGACCCCAACCTATAAACAAGAGCAGACAACTCTATCAAGCATTTTGTCATAATTATGGCCTCTTTTCCACTTAGAATATGCAGCAAATGATAAAGTTTTCGTACTACCCCATTTATTTTCATTGTCTCTTGACATATTGCTTTCATATTTTGCATACTTGTTTACCAACATCACCCCAACCTATAAACAAGAGCAGACAACTCTATCAAGCATTTTGTCATAATTATTGCCCCTTTTATACTTAGATTTATGCATATTCTATGTTAAAGTTTGCGTACTACCCCAAATATTTCCTATATCCTTTGACATATTGCTTTTATATGTTGCATACTTGTTTACCAACATGACCCCAACCTATAAACAAGAGCAGACCACTGTATCAAGCATTTTGACATAATTATGGTCCCTTTTACACTTAGATAATTTTACATTTTGCTTAAATTGCCATAACTTCTTTATTTATGAATACATTTTATTATTACTTTGATAAAACAACACTTACCTGAATACAGCAATGGATTCCACCCAAACAATACCCCACGCCCTACCCAGAATCCCTTACCCCCCCCCCCCCAACCCCCCACCCTTATTTTTTTTTTAAACATTATCTTATAAATTACCATACCCCACATTATACCCCCCTCTCAACTCCCCCTACCCCCCCTCCCCCCCCTCAAACATTTTTTTTATGCCCCCCTTCGAAGAAGAGGGGGTATATTGCTTTGCTCATGTCGGTCGGTAGGTCGGTCGGTTGGTCGGTATGTCGGTCCGTCCACCAGGTGGTTGTCGTATGATAACTCAAGAACGCATATGCCTAGGATCATGAAACTTCATAGGTAGATTGATCATGACTCGCAGATGACCCCTATAGATTTTGAGGTCACTAGGTCAAAGGTCAAGGTCACGGTGACCCGAAATAGTAAATTGGTTTCCGGATGATAACTCAAGAACGCATACGCCTAGGATCATGAAACTTCATGGGTAGATTGATCATGACTTGCAGATGACCCCTATTGATTTTGAGGTCACTAGGTCAAAGGTCAAGGTCTCGGTGACCCGAAATAGTAAAATGGTTTCCGGATGATAACTCAAGAATGCATACTCCTAGGATCATGAAACTTCATGGGTAGATTGATCATGACTTGCAGATGACCGCTATTGATTTTGAGGTCACTAGGTCAAAGGTCAAGGTCACGGTGACCCGAAATAGTAAAATGGTTTCCGGATGATAACTCAAGAATGCATACGCCTAGGATCATGAAACTTCATGGGTAGAATGATCATGACTCGCAGATGACCCCTATTGATTTTGAGGTCACTAGGTCAAAGGTCAAGGTCACGGTGACCCGAAATAGTAAAATGGTTTCCGGATGATAACTCAAGAACACATACGCCTAGGATCATGAAACTTCATGGGTAGATCGATCAAGACTCGCAGATGACCCCTATTGATTTTGAGGTCACAAGGTCAAAGGTCAAGGTCACGGTGACCCGAAATAGTAAAATGATTTTCGGATGATAACTCAAGAACGCTTTTGCCTAGGATCATGACACTTCATAGGTACATTGATCGTGACTTGCAGATGACCCCTATTGATTTTCAGGTCACTAGTTTATTCTGTTTTCACACTGTCCAGTAAAGAGACTTACAAATTGAATTTTTGACACATGTTCATTCATAATGATGTATAAGCCTTTGTTTCTGTGCCAGTAAATACTATGTTTATGGAAATGACGTGAGAATTCAACATTTAAAAAACCAATGTAATATGATATGTAATATTATATGGCAACAGGACAGTTGTGATTTGCTGGGTCAATTCTATTTAGCTTGACCATCCAAGCGGTTGATAGCTTTGACAAACTGGTGGTCTGAAACATTGAGAAAATGTCACGATTCACTGACAATAAATCAAACATGTAATTCTTGCTACGCAACTTGCATTTAATTTTGTCAATTCAAATTATACATAAAAATATAATTAATTTTTAATCTGCTTGTTAATTGAAAAACAGCAACACAGTTTGTATGTATAAAACAATGTTAATACATAAATAGGATCAAGCATATTAAAATATCAACTTAGATTTAGTTTCCTTTACTGTACAGGATTTGTAAAGTTAGGTTAATATTTGTGTATTGAACAAAAATAACAACAGTGTAAAGAAAAGTTAATTTGGGGATGTTCTATCCAAACCCTGAGAGTTCAGATTTCCTCAAATGCCAAGTAAAGATTGTAAATTTCAACCCACCCCTCTGGTTAGTTTTCAGAGGCACATATAATTAACTTTTGAGCTTAGTGTCTCATTTGTACATGCATTACTGTATTAACTCCAAATAAACTAGTACAAGTGGTAGGCCAGTATTACATGGACTGGTGTTCACTGTTTACACAGTTTCACAACCCCATCTGATACTGGTCAGTATCTTGGCAAGTGGCCAAAGTTGGGAGTGGAATTAATGGTCTATTACATAACTGACTTCTGTGTGTGGTAAACACATGATACTGGTCATCTGGTCAAGTTGCACTTGTATACATTTGCCCAATACACAACACTAGCCTTGGCTATTTTTAATCAGATTGCATTGCTATCTATGGTGGTCATTGACTAGGGGAGTTAACTGCTATAAATAACATGTTTCATTACCATTAATAAATAAAACATTACAAATTGTGTGCACGTTTCACATATTGTCAAATTAGTCAAAATGTGTGAACGGAATCCAAAAAATCAAAGACTCAATCATATAATG
Organism: Dreissena polymorpha; assembly: GCF_020536995.1. NCBI lineage: Eukaryota > Metazoa > Mollusca > Bivalvia > Myida > Dreissenidae > Dreissena > Dreissena polymorpha. The sequence goes on along the minus strand of NC_068357.1, from coordinate 130,227,694 downwards.
GATATAATTGATTAGTATAGGTCCTGATTGGTTTTTGCACTATTAATTGGATACATTTCACAGGTCATTGACATACAGTGACAAAAAACATATTCACACAATGGCTGTCACTACAACGGAGAGCCCATATGGGGGGCATGCATGTTTTACAAACAGCCCTTGTTTAAACATCAATAATAATGCCAATAATAAATTTCCCCACCCCACATCATACCCCCCTCTCACCCCCCTACCCCCCAAAAAAATATTTGTTTTTCCCCTTTTTTAACCAGGTTTTCCGAAGGAAAAAACTGGTTATTAGATTGGCGAATGCGGGCGGGCTGGCTGGCTGGCTGGCGGGCTGGCTGGCTGGCTGGCGGGCTGGCGGAACAAGTTTGTCCGGGCCATAACTATGTCGTTCATTGTCAGATTTTTAAATCATTTGGCACATTTGTTCACCATCATTGGACGGTGTGTCGCGCGAAATAATTACGTCGATATCTCCAAGGTCAAGGTCACACTTTGAGTTCAAAGGTCAAAAATGGCCATAAATGAGCTTGTCCTGGCCATAACTATGTCATTCATTGTGAGATTTTAAAATCATTTGGCACATTTGTTCACCATCATGGTACGGTGTGTCGCACAAAAGAATCGCGTCAATATCTCCAATGTCAAGGTCACCACGACTAAAAATAGATTATTTTTTTTAAAACAAACTTACAAAGGGGGTTAATTTTGTTTGTTCATTTCAAAAGTTCAGTTTGAGTTTTCTCCCTTTATCAGATTTTTTTCACAATGAAAACCTGGTTTTGTGACAATTTTGTCCCTTGTTTATTTTTGAAAGATCGTCTAATAAATTACCACACCCGTAATTATACCCCCCCCCCCCTTCTCAACCCCCCCACCCTTTTTTTTTCCTTTTTTATTTTTTAAAGATTGTCTAATAAATTATTGAATATGAACAATTTCCCCATGATGGCTTACGTTATACTGTCAAGCACTCGGAATAGTCGAGCGGGCTGTCCTCTAACAGCTCTTGTTTATTACTCTTCTACAAAATTTAATTCAAATTTATTTAAGCTTGAATGGGTATACTCAGATAGTTTTATCATAATGTTTAGATCTTGATATGAAATTATTCACTTTAAACCACTAGTGCTATTAAATTATTTTTTTGTATGGAAACCAATAGCAACCAAGGAAGGTTAGTGACTTAAAGATATGTGCTTAATAATTATGCAATCAATAAAACTGCTTCTGCCTTTATACAAGTTTGGTGCTATTTGCAGTATTGAATGTTAATTAGAATAGTTCTATACACCTATTATGTGTTTTTAGCTCACCTGAGCACAACGTGCTCATGGTGAGCTTTTGTGATCGCTTTTTGTTCTTCCGTCGTGCGTTGTCCGTTGTGCGGCGTCAACATTTGCCTTGTTAACTCTCTAGAGGCCACATTTATTGTCCAATCTTCATGAAATTTGGTCAGCAGATTTGTTTCAATGATATATTGGATGAGTTCGAAAATGGTTACGTTTGCTTGAAAAACATGGCTGCCAAGGGGTGGGGCATTTTTCCTTATATGGCTATATATGGCTATAGTAAAATCTTGTTAACAATCTAGAGGCCACATTTATTGTCTGTTCTTCATAAAACTTGATCAGAAGATGCATCCCAATAATATCTTGGACGAGTTCAAAAATAATGCCGGTTGGTTGAAAAACATGGCCGCCAGGGAGCAGGCATTATTCCTTATATGGCTATAGTAAAACCTTGTTAACACTCTAGAGGCCACATTTATTTTCCGATCTTCATGAAACTTGCTCAGAAGATTTGTGCCACTGATATCTTGGATGAGTTAAAAAAAAAACACCTTTGCTTGAAAAACATGGCTGCCAAGGGACGGGGCATTTTTCCTTATATTGCTATATATATGTCTATAGTAAAATCTTGTTTACACTCTAGAGGCCACATTTATTGTCCTATCTTCATAAAACTTGGTCAGAAGATTCATCCCAATAATATCTGGGACGAGTTCGAAAATGATGCCGGTTTGTTGAAAAACATGGCCGCCAGGGGGCGGGGCAGTTTTCCTTAAATGGCTATAGTAAATCCTTGTTAACACTCTAGAGGCCACATTTATTGTCCTATCTTCATGAAACTTGCTCAGAAGATTTGTCCCACTGATATCTTGGATGAGTTCAAAAATGGTAACCTTTGCTTGAAAAACATGGCAGCCAAGGGGCGGGGCATTTTTCCAAATATGGGTATATGGCTATAGAAAAATCTTGTTAACACTCTAGAGGTCACATTTATTGTCCTATCTTCATGAAATTTAATCAGATGATTCATCCCAATAATATCTTGGACGATTTTGAAAATGAAGCCGGTTGGTTGAAAAACATGGCCACCAGGGGGCTGGGCATTTTTTTCTTTTATGGCTATAGTTAAACCTTGTTAACACTCTAGAGGCCATATTTATTGTCCAATCTTTATGAAACTTGCTCAGAAGATTTGTCCCACTGATATCTTGGATGAGTTCAAAAATGGTAACCTTTGCTTGAAAAACATGGCTGCCAAGGGGTGGGGCATTTTTCCTTATATGGCTATATATGGCTATAGTAAAATCTTGTTAACACTCTAGAGGCCACATTTATTGTCCTATCTTCATTAAACTTGGTCAGAAGATTCATCACAATAATATCTTAGACGAGTTTGAAAATGATGCTTGTTGGTTGAAAAACATGGCCGCCAGGGCGCGGGGCATTTTTCCTGATATGGCTATAGTAAAACCTTAACACTCTAGAGGCCACATTTATTGTCCAATCTTGATGAAATATGGTCAGAAGATTTGTCTTAATGATATCTTGGATGAGTTCTAAAACGGTTACGTTTGCTTGAAAAACATGGCCGCCAAGGGGCGGGGCATTTTTCCTTATATGGCTAAATAAGGCTAAAAAATCTTGTAAAATCTTGTTAGCACTCTAGAGGCCACATTTATAGTCCGATCTTCATGAAACTTGGTCAGAAGATTCATACCAATAATATCTTGGATGAGTTAAAAAAAGATGCCGGTTGGTTGAAAAACATGGCCAACACGGGGGCCGGGCTATTTTCCTTATATGGCTATAGTAAAACCTTGTAAACACTCTAGAGGTCACATTTATTTTCTGATCATCATGAAACTTGGTTAGAAGATTTGTCCCAATGATTTCTTGGATGACTTAGAAAATGGTTTTGGTTGCTTTAAAAACATGGCCACCAGGGGCGGGGCATTTTTCCTTATATGGGTTTATATGGCTATAGTAAAACCTTGATAACACTCTAGAGGCCACATTTATTGCCCAATCTTCATGAAATTTGGTCAGAAGATTGGTCTTAATGATATCTTGGATGAGTTTGAAAATAATTATGTTTGCTTGAAAAAAATGGCTTTCAAGGGGGGAGGCATTTTCCTTATATGGCTATAGTAAAATCTTGTTAACACTCTAGAGGCCACATTTACTGTCCGATCTTCATGAAACTTGGTCAGAAGATCCATCCCGATAATATCTTGGACGAGTTCAAAAATGATGCCGGTTGGTTGAAAAACATGGCTGCCAAGGGGCGGGGCATTTTCCTTATATGGCTGTAGTAAAACCTTGTTAACACTCTAGAGGCCACATTTATTTTCCGATCTTTGTGAAACTTGGTCAGAAGATTTGTCCCAATAATATCTTGTTATCTCAGGTGAGCGACTGTGGGCCTTTCAGGCCCTCTTGTTTTAACAATTCACATCCTGATGTTATCATAGTAATGATACATTTCAAATACCTAAACGTGTGCTTTTATTTTTCTGCACAGATGGATTTCAGTTTAAAATGATTTAAGTTTAGCTCAGTGTGTCTTTATATCACATGATACATCTTTGTTATGTTGTTTTTTTCCTTTTTGTTGCCCCCCCCCCCCTTCGAAAAAGGCAGCCTATTACAGTTGTACTGTCTGTATTTTTGTCTGTGCAGAATTTCCTCTGAGCCATAATTTAGCCATATGTTGATACATTTTGAAAGTACAAGGCATGAATGTCCATCTTCATAAGACAATGTGTCAAATGTAACATACATCTTCCGACCTCAAAAGTCAAGGTCATATTTAGAGGTCAAATGCTAACTTTTTCGATAAATTTTCTAAATTTGGCACATATATTGTCACAAATGTGAACCAATGTAAGTCAACATGCTACGTGTAGAAAACTGTCCCCTTACTTCAAAGTTCAAGGTCACACAAATTCAGCCAAAGACAGCTTGACCATTCCTCTCTAATCCATACATGTAACTTTGCTATACATTTGAAAAGCCTTTTAAATAACTTGGTTCAATGCAATCCATCTACAGACGATGATTGTGTTGTGTGTAACACTCATCTCACAAAGGTCAGGGTCACACTTAGAGTTGAAACATTGATTTGGGTAGTAAAACAGCTTGTTTTTCCCTACCGGTTTCACGGGAGGGGACTTATGGTTTGCGCTTTGAGCGTCTGTGAGTCTGTCTGTCTGTTTGTCTGTCTGTCACATTTTTCTGGATCCTGCAATAACTTTAAAAGTTCTTCATATTTTTCATAAAACTTGACATATGGTCAGATGGCAATATGGAGATTATGCACGTCCTTTCATTTTGTTCCTACGTCAAAAATTCTGGTTGCTATGGCAACAAATATAAAAAAAAATTAAAAATGTGACAATGGTGGAGCCGGTAGGGGACATATATTGCTTGGCAATAGTCTTGTCCTAAATGTAATTTTGTCATTCGTCATGCTTTTTCCAAAAAATGGTAACCATGAGAAGACAGCAATATTTATGCAAAACCTGTCTGCCTGTAACCTCAGACATTAAGATTCTTTTCAGAGATTTTAGGTTTAATTTTGACATTAAAATAACGTCTGCCCTGTCACTTCAGGATGCAATTTTTGATAGCTAACCACAAACAACTGCCATAATGAAATTGAGTGTCTTGTCTCATGGCATTAAAGGTAAAGTTCACAGGTAAAGGTCAAATGCCAAAAAGTGCCATAAATAGCTGCCTTTTATTAAACAAGTTGAGTTTTAAGACAAACATGTTGGCTGTGTTCACATCAATATGATGCATGATTTTAGGCTGGAACAAAGGCTTTTTATCAATCCATAATATGAAAAATACACTGTACTAGAAATGTACATGTATGTTGCTTAGCTGTCTTTTTTATTTTTTCAGAGCTTCATAGGTTTCTAGGTATTTTCCTTGAAAGTTTCTTACCAACTTGAACATTATTTACTTACTGTAACATCTATTCCCTTACTAGTTATTTCAATTCTTTATTATGCAGCCACACTAAACAGAGTATTCTTTTGAGGCACAGGTTATCAACGCATTTGCAGAAGGAACTCTTGATTTAGTTTGGTTTTGTTCAATGTACATGTATCTGCAATACAAAATTTTTATTGTTATCCCCCACCATAGGCGGAGGGATATTGTTTTGGCGTTGTCCGTCCGTCCTTCTTTCCGTCCTTCCGTCCGTCTGGCAGGCACTTTTGTGTCCGGAGCCATATCTTGGAAGTGCTTTGGCGAATCTCATTGAAACTTGGTATGAGTATATATATGGATAAGAGGATGATGCATGTGAAATGGCATTGTACACCATCTGATAATAACGGATTTATGGCCCTTTGGATCTTGAAAAAACGCTTTTTTGTGTGTCCGGAGCCATATCTTGGAAGTGCTTTGACAGATTTCTTTGAAACTTGCTATGAGTATATATATGGATAAGAGGTTGATGCACATTGGCGTTGTCCATCGGTCCAGTATTTTGGCGGGGGATATCAATTCAACAAATTTGCTTGTTTTTAACCAGGTTTTCCGAAGGAAAAAACTGGTTATTAGATTGGCGAATGCGGGCGGGCTGGCTGGCTGGCGGGCTGGCTGGCTGGCGGGCTGGCGGAATAAGCTTGTCCGGGCCATAACTATGTCGTTCATTGTCAGATTTTAAAATCATTTGGCACATTTGTTCACCATCATTGGACGGTGTGTCGCGCGAAATAATTACGTCGATATCTCCAAGGTCAAGGTCACACTTTGAGTTCAAAGGTCAAAAATGGCCATAAATGAGCTTGTCCGAGCCATAACTATGTCGTTCATCGTCAGATTTTAAAATCATTTGGCACATTTGTTCACCATCATTGGACAGTGTGTCGCGCGAAATAATTACGTCGATATCTCCAAGGTCAAGGTCACACTTTGAGTTCAAAGGTCAAAAATGGCCATAAATGAGCTTGTCCTGGCCATAACTATGTCATTCATTGTGAGATTTTAAAATCATTTGGCACATTTGTTCACCATCATGGGACGGTGTGTCCCACGAAAGAATCACGTCAATATCTCCAATGTCAAGGTCGCCACGACTAAAAATAGATTTAAAAAAAAAAAAAAAATTACAAAGGGGGTTAATTTTTTTTGGTCATTTCAAAAGTTCAGTTTGAGTTTTCTCCCTTTATCAGATTTTTTTTTCACAATGAAAACCTGGTTTTGTGACAATTTTGTCCCTTGTTCTTACTTGTAAAAACACATGTAATGGTTCTTGCATTTCAAGAAAAAAAAAGCTTCTGCGTCTTGAAGATATATGATTGTTTCTTTATTAATGTGCTTTGTGTTTTTATTATATATGCTATATATTTCAAAATCTGTATATTATTGAAATATATAAAATTGTGGTAGTAAGTATTAGTTTTTAAACATTTTAAACAGTATTTTGTACTGGTTTATATTTAAAACTGTCAACCAATTTAGTAAAAACAAAGATTACTCTTGCCTTTGCATAATATAAAATTGCGTTTTGGGAAAACAAGGCTTAAAGCATATGCATAGTGTCATCCCGGATTAGCCTGTGCAGTCTGCACAAGCTAATTACCGACAGCACTTTCAGCCTACACTGGATATTTTTTAGAAGAGATCTTCTTTAAACAAATATTTTTATGAAAGCTTAACTCTTCCAGTGCTGGAACCAAATTTTGAAGGCCTTTGCAAACAGTTTGGATCCAGATGAGATGCCACAAAACGTGGTGTCTCATCAGGATCCAAACAGTTTGCTATTCTGATAGTATTCTTTGAAAACAATTCAAAGAAAATGCTAATTTAGAAATTCAGCAGACGACATTTTTGCAGACAACAAATTTCCCAGCATGCAAAGGGTTAAGTGTCATCCCTGATAAGCCTTTGAAGATTGAACAAGCTAATCTTGGACAACACTAAGCTCAAGAATTAAGCCCAGTTTTCCCAGAGCCCGGCTAATATATATAGATAAATATTACTTTTTCCTTTACTTGCCTTCAGATCCAGTTGCAGCAAATAACTTTGCAGAGGAGGCCGATATCCACACGATCACTGGGGTTCTCAAGTTGTACTTTAGGGAGCTTCCTGAGCCTCTCTTCACTGACTCCTGCTACCAGTCTTTCGTACAAACTAACCGTATGTGTGCCATGTGAAGTGTCTATGTTACATAATCCTCTTTTAAGGTGACAAAAAATGATGCTCATGATTGACAAATTGACAATAAATTGATCCATTTAGAAGGCCTGGAGTTCATTATTTGAGGATGATGTCTTAGTGTATGGTAAATTTTGTTTTTGGGAAACTCATTAGAAGGCAAGGGTATGAATAAAATAGATGATTATGACATAAGGCTATCTATTTAAATGGATTTATGTTATTTATTAAAATGAGGTAAATATTTAAGTTCTCTGATATTTTCATTGGATTATAGTAATTCAATAGACATTTTTCACATATTTATTCCTCTTCCAAGAAGAGGGGGTATATTGCTTTGCTCATGTCAGTCTGTTGGTCTGTCGGTCGGTCTGTCGATCTGTCGGTCCATCCACCAGGTGGTTGTCAGACGATAACTCAAGAACGCTTGGGCCTAGGATCATGAAACTTCATAGGTACATTGATCATGACTCGCAGATGACCCCTATTGATTTTGAGGTCACTAGGTCAAAGGTCAAGGTCACGGTGACCAGAAATAGTAAAATGGTTTTTGAATGATAACTCAAGAACGCATACGCCTAGGATCATGAAACTTCATGGGTAGATTGATCATGACTTGCAGATGACCCCTATTGATTTTGAGGTCACTAGGTCAAAGGTCAAGGTCACGGTGACCCGAAATAGTTAAATGGTTTCCGGATGATAACTCAAGAACGCATACGCCTAGGATCATGAAACTTCATGGGTAGATTGATCATGACTCGCAGATGACCCCTTTTGATTTTGAGGTCACTAGGTCAAAGGTCAAGGTCACGGTGACCCGAAATAGTAAAATGGTTTTCAGATGATAACTCAAGAACGCATACGCCTAGGATCATGAAACTTCATAGGTAGATTGATCATGACTTGCAGATGACCCCTATTGATTTTGAGGTCACTAGGTCAAAGGTCAAGGTCACAGTGACCCGAAATAGTAAAATGATTTTCGGATGATTAATCAAGAACGCTTTTGCCTAGGAACATGAAACTTCATAGGTACATTGATCGTGACCCGCAGATGACCCCTATTGATTTTCAGGTCACTAGGTCAAAGGTCAAGGTCACAATGACAAAAATCGTATTCACACAATGGCTGCCACTACAATGGACAGCCCATATGGAGGGCATGCATGTTTTACAAACAGCCCTTGTTGATATTCAGTACTGCAGAAGTTACCTCCCTTGATATAACAAATTGAGAATAAGGCTGAATGGGAAAGTTGGAATTGCCTTCAGGGGCATTATTATGTTTAGTGTATAAAATGCTCAGCAAAATTTAAGAATCAGTAACATTTGATGTGTCAAATATCATTTTGCTTTAATGAATATTTTGGCCAAAAGTTAAATTTGTGGTAATTTATTGGAAATCTATATTCAATGACCGTTATGCACCCAGAAAAACACATTTCAAACCTCATGGTTGATTCATTGTTAAATTATCATGTTGGGATAATCACTCAAGAAAGAGAAAGTGAAATTTTTCTATTAGTAATTTCAATTTCATATAATACAATTATAAAACTACTACATTATTTTTATGCCCCCCTTCGAAGAAGAGGGGGTATATTGCTTTACACATGTCGGTCGGTCTGTCGGTCGGTCTGTTGGTCGGTCTGTCGGTCGGTCCGTCCACCAGGTGGTTTACGGATGATAACTCAAGAACGCTTGGGCCTAGGATCATGAAACTTCATAGGTACATTGATCATGACTCGCAGATGACCCCTATCGATTTTGAGGTCAATAGGTCAAAGGTCAATGTCACGGTGACCCTAAATAGTAAAATGGTTTCCGGATGATAACTCAAGAACGCTTATGCCTAGGATCATGAAACTTGATAGGTAGATTGATCATGACTCACAGATGACCCCTATTGATTTTCAGGTCACTAGGTCAAAGGTCACAGTGACCCGAAATAGTAAAATGGTTTCAGGATGATAACTCAAGAGCGCTTATGCCTAGGATCATGAAACTTGATAGGTAGATTGATCATGACTCGCAGATGACCCCTAAAGATTTTCAGGTCACTAGGTCAAAGGTCAAGGTCACAGTGACCCGAAATAGTAAAATGTTTTCCGGATGATAACTCAAGAACGCTTATGCCTAGGATCATGAAACTTCGTAGGTAGATTGATAATGGCTGGCAGATGACCTCTATTGATTGTCAGGTCACTAGGTCAAAGGTCAAGGTCAAGGTGACCCGAAATAGTAAAATGGTTTCCAGATGATAACTCAATAACGCTTATGCCTAGGATCATGAAACTTGATAGGTAGATTGATCATGACTCGCAGTTGACCCCTATTGATTTTCAGGTCACTATATCAAAGGTCAATGTCACTGTGACCTGAAATAGTAAAATGGTTTCCGGATGATAACTCAAGAACGCTAATGGCTACGATCATGAAACTTCATAGATACATTGATCATGACTCGCAGATGACCCCTATTGATTTTGAGGTCACTAGTTCATCTGAGCTTCACCACACTTGGTTAGAAGTTGTATCTAGATGATGTGTAGGTAAAGTTCGAACATGGGCCATGATTGGTAAAAAACTAGGTCACAGGGTCACTTAGTGAATTTTAAACATTGAGCATGGTGTCTGCTGTTTTATGTGAAGACAACATGCAAAATATTCTGTGTCAATGCGGCATGTGGGGGTATTCGTCACGTCTGTGACAAAGCTCTAGTTGTTTTTGAATGCACACTGTTTCTAGAAAGTTGTATTATTGCTGTATAACCAGCGCTCAAAATTATTATTTTTCCTTGGTAACCAAATTTAACATTATGACAATGACAAATTTATGTATTTTGGTTATGTTGGCATGGTGATAACATATTTTGTGCTATCAGAAATTCTTGATGTTGAAAACTGGGCATAGTGAAAATTTATCATTTTGTCTTCCAGAGCTTCAGAACGAGGAGACGAAGGAGAAGTGCATGCTGGAGCTGCTTCATGGGCTGCCAGACGCCAACTACTACACGATAGTCTGCATGCTGGAGCACCTGGTACGTGTGGCAAAGCGGAGTGCAGAAAACAAGATGTCACTTAGCAACCTGGCCACGATATTTGGCCCCACTCTAATGCACCCTGCTGTCAAGGAAACGGACATCGACCCGATGGTGCAGATGGCACGAGCTGCTAAGGACGCTGGGATGCAGACGGAGATCATTTACTACTTTCTCAAGTTGGCAAATAGTGGAAAGAACTTACGCAGGTCGGCATCTTGAGGAGCCTTTAATTTTGGGGTTTTGTATGTCTGTATATGGTAAACAGTTTTGTAAACTGTTCAGTTCTTTGTGCTGAAAGTTTATTTTAATTAATTTGCACCTACAAGTCACCATGTTTCTTTGAAATAGTTTGAGGTGCTGATGTTTTTGACGACAGTAAGTGAAAATACATTCTTTGTACAATTTGATGAGAGTTAGATGTTGTATAATTATATGTTAGTTTTTTTACAATATTACCAATATGATAAATTCAATGGGTATACTTGGAAATGGAAAATCATAAGGGAATCACTGTTAGAAATTGAATTAGAATTGTATCGCATTGCTGTCAGCATTTTTCTTGATCTTTTGAGAGCATTATAATATGGACCAATCAGTTCTTCTGTATGTTGACTAACAACATAATGATCATGATCATGTTTGCCGAGGATAGCTTGGTATGACCAAGCATCTGTTCAATCATCATTTATATAGTTTTTATATAGTTTTTATATAGTCTTTCTGATGTGCTATTTTAAAGACCAGATAATAAATGTTCTTTTGATAGTTGAATACTGTGAAACGTTTTATTTTCAACATCATTAAATTTAGTTGTTGTTTTTTTTTCATTGAATTTTCAAAAAAAAATCTGGGATAAATTGCAGTGGAGAGAGGGGTCTTGCATGAGGTTTGCCCTGTTTATCACATTTCGATGAACTAATCCATGATAATAAAGTGGTGGTATCTGGCACTTTTTATTTTATGCCAACATGTACATTTTCATGAATAGCGGATTTGTGGGACGATGACCGTAAGCAAGTGAATGAACTGTCATATCTGATTTCCAATTAGTCTTATTCAATTGCAATCATGGCCGTACAATTCCAGTCCACAGCAGATTATGTAATTCACGCTGAAAAGATATAAGTTTCCTTTTGTGTAGTACGTGCATTTATCTAGATTATAAAAACAGACGCAGAATTTGTGCACGGATTACGTTTGACATTATATAGGTCTACTGATATTCAGTCTTAATAATTTAACTGCCAGGCAGAGAAGTTTGTTAACACTTTAACACTTTAAGATACGTATTTTTATGCATTTGTAGTCCCTTAAAAAGTAAAATTTAATTATAGAACTTTCTTACTAGATTTAAATTTTAAAGGCTTTATTTCCAACCCTAAGATACTGATGAGCAGCAAACAGCATAAAACCAGAACATACTGCGAGTTACTCGCAGGCTGTTCTGGTTTTATGCTGTTTGCACATAGGAATTTTCACATTGTTTCTGAGTGGGAAAGGGTTAATTCCTACTTAACATCATACAGCGGTCCTCTACCAGGCTTGTTCAAATCATGCCGCTTGGGTTAAAATTGTCCTCGAGTCTGTGGTAACTTGATTAACTTAAACTTTCCTTTCCTTTTACAGATGTTTGGCATTTGTTACATAACATAATATGATGGTCATCTGCCAAGATTGTTTTAATCATATACCTGGCTTCTAAATGGGCATCATCCGGATTTATTAAACATCAAACATTTCTGCCAGGATGCTAGAGATTGGCATCCCCCTGGTTTTATAAAAAAACAAACATGACTGCCCAAAATATTTTTTCTTGTGATATCTTAGCTGGTTTTTATCTCTGCCGAAAAAAAATTGTGGGGATATAGTAATTGGTCCTGTCTGTCTGTCCGTCCGTCTGTCGGTCCGGCCGAAACTTTGTCCGGAGAGTAACTCCAAATCTGTTCACTGGATTTACTCTAAACTTAGAATATAAACAGATGGCAACTAGGAGAAGTGCAGTGACCAAGAACCATAACTCTATCTACCTTAGTTTTTGAATTATCTCCCCTTTTATTTAACTTTAAAGTAAATTTTTGTCCGGAGCTTAACTCTAAATATACTAAAGGGATTTACTTAAAACTTGAAATATAAACAGATTGCAACTAGGAGAAGTGCAGTGACCAAGAACCACAACTCTATCTACCTTAGTTTTTGAATTATCTCCCCTTTTATATAACTTTAAAGTAAATTTTTGTCCGGAGCATAACTCTAAATATACTGAAGGGATTTACTTGAAACTTGAAATATAAAGAGATGGCAAGTAGGAAAAGTGCAGTGACTAAGAACCATAACTCTATCTACCTTAGTTTTTGAATTATCTCCCCTTTTATTAGCCGGATAATTTTCGAAAAAATCTCGGCTTATAGATTGATGTTGTCGGGCGGGCGGGGGGGGCGGGCGGGCGGGCGGGCGGGGTGGCGGCGTGCTCGAAAATGTTAAAGTTCTTATTTCATGGTATAACTTTGGTATGCTTGGACCTAGAGTCTTCAAACTTGACATGAAGGTTGGCCAGGATTAACAGATGACCACTGGTCATTTCAAGGTCATTCATTTGAAGGTCAAGGTCACTGTGACCTTCAATATAAAAAATGTTAAAGTTGTTATAACTTTGGTATGCTTGGACCTAGAGTCTTGAAACTTGACATGAAGGTTGGCCATAACTAGTTAGTAACCACTGGTCATTTCAAGGTCATTCATTTGAAGGTCAAGGTCACTGTGACCTTGAATGTAAAAATGTTAAAGTTCTTATTTCATGGTATAACTTTGGTATGCTTGGACCTAGAGTCTTCAAACTTGACATGAAGGTTGGCCAGGATTAACAGATGACCACTGGTCATTTCAAGGTCATTCATTTGAAGGTGAAGGTCACTGTGACCTTCAATATAAAAATGTTAAAGTTGTTATAACTTTGGTATGCTTGGACCTAGAGTCTTGAAACTTGACATGAAGGTTGGCCAGAACTAGTAAGTAACCACTGGACATTTCAAGGTCATTCATTTGAAGGTCAAGGTCACTGTGACCTTGAATGTAAAAATGTTAAAGTTCTTATTTCATGTTATAACTTTGGTATGCTTGTACCTAGAGTCTTCAAACTTGAAATAAAGATTGGCCAGTACTAGAAGATGACCACTGGTCATTTCAATGTCATTCATTTGAAGGTCAAGGTCACTGTGACCTTAAATGTTAAAATGTTAAAATTGTTATAACTTTGGTATGCTTGGACATAGAGTCTTCAAACTTGACATGAAGGTTTGCAAGCACACTTAGATGACCACTGGTCATTTCAAGGTCATTCATTCTAAGGTCAAGGTCACTGTGACCTTGAATGTAAAAATGTTAAAGTTCTTATAACTTTGGTAGGTAAAAATGTTAAAGTTCTTATTCCATGTTATAACTTTGGTATGCTTGTACCTAGAGTCTTCAAACTTGACATAAAGGTTGGCCAGTACTAGAAGATCACCACTGCTCATTTCAATGTCATTCATTTGAAGGTCAAGGTCACTGTGACCTTCAATGTTAAAATGTTAAAATTGTTATAACTTTGGTATGCTTGGACCTAGAATCTCAAACTTGACGTAAAGGTTTGCAAGCACACTTAGATGACCACTGGTCATTTCAAGGTCATTCATTTCAATGTCATTCATTTGAAGGTCAAGGTCACTGTGAACTTAAATGTTAAAATGTTAAAATTGTTGTAACTTTGGTATGCTTGGACCTAGAATCTCAAACTTGACGTAAAGGTTTGCAAGCACACTTAGATGACCACTGGTCATTTCAAGGTCATTCATTTGAAGGTCGAGGTCACTGTGACCTTGGATGTAAATATGTTAAAGTTGTTAATACTTTGGTATGCTTAGACCTAGAGTCTTCAAACTTGATATGAAGGTTGGCCAGAACTAGTAGATGACCACTGGTCATTTTAAGGTCAAGGTCACCGTGACCTTGAATGTAAAAATGTTAAAATTCTTATTTCATGGTATAACTTTCTTATGCTTGGACTTACAGTCTTCAAACTGGACATGAAGGCTGGCCAGCACTAGTAGATGACAATTGGTCATTTTAAGGTCATTGAAGGTCAAGGTCAAGGTCACTGTGACCTTGAATGTTAAAAATTAAAAGTTGTTTTAACTTTCGTATGCATGGACATGGACTTTGCCATGACTAACAGATGACCACTGGTCAAGAGAACAACTGGTCATTTTAAAGTCTTTCAATTGACAGTGACCTTAAATGTGAATATTTTTTTCATGATTTAACTTTGGTATGCTTACCACTGGTAATTTCAAGGACATAAAATTGAGATCAAACTTTCCTAATTGTCAATTCAAGTTCATATTTGTGACCTTAAATGTTATTGTTGTTCATGTATATGCATGCATTCAAAACATAACACAAGGTTTGCTCATGCCTTGAAAAGTACTTACATTTCATTTTGACCTTTGAACAATATTTCAGTAATTTAAGTATTGCATTGACAAAAACACGAAAGGTACTTTCCTGTCATTTAAATCAAAAATCCGGCTTCAATGCGGTCATCTCCGACCGCGGAACTCTTGTATAACTTTAAAGTAAGTTTTGTCTGGAGCATAACTCTAAATGTAGTAAAGGGATTTACTTGAAATATAAACATATGGCAACTAGGAGAAGTGCAGTGACCAAGACCATAACTCTTTCTACCTTAGTTTTTGAATTATCTCCCCTTTTATATAATTTTAAAGTAAATTTTTGTCCGGAGCATAACTCTAAATCTACCGAAAGGATTTACTTGAAACTTCAAACTTAAACAGATGGCAAGTAGGAGAAGTGCAGTGACTAAGAACCATAACTCTATCTACCTTAGTGTTTGAATTATATCCCTTTATTTAATTTCAAAGTAAATTTTTGTCCGGAGCATTATGAATTCTCTCCCTTTATTTGTTTTTACAAATATTATTCTACTCTCTAAAACAAATGTTGTCATACAAGCAAACACATTTCGGCGCGGATTTGGCACTACTGTGACAATCTCTTGTCAAAATGGTTATGGAAACACCACAAAAGCTGCTCAGAGTGGTTCAGTTTTGTCTACAGGTGATTGCCCTTTTGTTTGCGAAGCATTTCTTTACACAAACGTTGCATTTGTGAACATTTTTATTGTAACTTTTGTGCTGTTAACTAATGTATAAGGGAATTGTACAATCAAAGGCTGTACTGTCACTACTGTATGTTTTGTTTTTGTACAAATTAGAGTGAAATGTTTAGGCTCTTGCTATTTTTAAACCAGATTTAATTGTATGCATTATGAAATGTAAGAAAATGATTATTGTAATTTATGCATGTGTTGTTTATAACAAACTTTTACGTAACAGGGCAATTTTAATCGGTAAAACTAAATAATTAAGAAAGAAATATTTTGTGTGTGTTGTATTGGATGTTTTGTCATCGTCAGTCATCCATTTCTTTTGTTCTGCAAGAATGTTACAGGGGCATAGATAACCATCAAACATTGGGGAGGTGGTCCAGTTCCTGTACTGGGAACATAAAGGGGTTCTTTTGAGAGGGTTGTCCTCTCCCGTGGTTCCGAAAAATTTTACAATTACAATTAATATGGATAGTTTTTGGGGAACTTTCATGTTGATATAAATACTAGTTTTTTGTCTCACTCTCAGTTTGTCATGAAATCAGGTTGTCCAATGCCATCGCCAATGACCCAAAAATCTCAACAGTTATTTTTGTCTTTCCAAAAACCCATGCTAATCAAACATAAAATGAAGTAAATGTTTATGTATTTTAATGACGGAGTTTAACAAGTGATATGAGGAATAATTTCATCAGCATTACATTCACAACACATATATTTTATTACTGATGGACATGTTTAAAACCGGACATGCGAAGACTGGAATAAATAACCACATAAAAATACACAACAACCAATACAATATGACATGATTAATAAAGAATATATCCACATTTCAAGCACTATTAAAATACTGAACCAGGATGAATAAATAATATTAAATTTAGTTAAATAAACAAAAATTAAGGCATAATTCATTTTCAAAGTCCCTAGAACTGATTAGGAATACTCATTTTGAACATTAAACAATAACATATATGATATTGTTTCAATGATTTCTAATCAAATAATAACTGTTATACTTAGAGAACAAAAATATTTTCAATCAAATTAATGTTTTTCACATGTATATTTACTCAAAATTGTTTTAAGTGGCAGTTACCTTTGAATTAAAGCGATCAATTAAAATGAAAAGAATAGCCTGTCCTTAATCAAAACACCGAAAGTGCAATCACGGAAAAGAACAATAAAACAACGCAATGACATTTACCTGGGCCCCTGGTTTATGACACCTAACAAGGGATATTGACACATCATTATTGGAAACCTCGGAGCAGACAGAGAGGGGACACATGGCTTCTGCACTGACGGCGCATGATTACAAAAATACTGGTTTTGTGGCGGCAATTTTGGGGTATTAAACGTTTTATTTATATAACGACTACAAGCCGAAATATTGGGGAGGGGGCCGCCTCCCCATTACTTACGCCCCTGTGTTACTAGTAACATATTTCTTATTGCTGAAAGTGCATCGTGGGTAATTTGCTTATTAAAGCTGCCATGTTTTTGTTTGACTAGTTGATAGTGTAGTTATTGTTGTCTTGTACTTTATTTTGTGATATAAACTAATTGTGTTCAAAGTACATCTAGTGTTCAAAACCATTATTTGTACACAACTTTGACTTGTATTAAATTGACATATAATTATGCATAGACAACTTTGAAAAATAAACTGAACATTTCTTTAAATGTTAAGTCTGTTTATGAATCACAAAATTACATATTTCTGTCTTAAAAATCTCTGTCTACCAAAGATAATTTAATTCTTAAAGCTATGAAATCTAATCTTATGCATTAAATTAAAGTTTATTTCACTACAACTGTGTTCCATTTGTAAAAACTATGAGCGTATCTGTGAACTACATTAATATAAGTTTATGCGTGAAAGTTCTTCTTACAAATATAATGTATGACTCATGGTACACTATGTTGGCAATGTGTGTATATTTAGTGAACAGTTGCATCATAAGCTTTTGTGTGTAAAGAAAATAAATAGATAACATGTCTTTAAGAAACAACTACCATAAATAAATGTGTTATAATGTTGGTGGACTGGGACTTTTATATGTTTTGAATGCAGTCAGTTTTGTATTTCTTCTGTTATTTTCATGTCTCCTTTATAGATTGTATAATGGTTTTACAATTATTTAAAAAATAATAATAATCCAGCTTTTATGAAGCTTTTTCATGCATTAAATATTTATTTAACATCAGCATACAAGAATAGAAATTTTCTTTTTAAAACCTGCCCCAAACCTGCACGTTGTTCAGTTGATGAAGACTGTTTATTCAGATCATATTGTTTGCCTTCTTTTCATGAATTGCTTATGACTTTAGTAAAGTTCTGGTAAAATGGTGACAAATTGCTTAAATAGTACCTCTAAAATTTTTATGCAATTTTCTAGCTATCAGGTCTTTTGAAACAGATAGAAAATGTTCACATGTTCTTACATAATTGCCGTAGCACATTGCTGTGATTAAGTAATGCTGAAATGTTAAACCAATAATAGTTGTACATGTATATGTAATTTATTTTGTAAAATTTATCATGGAAATTTATCACACATGTGACGTTGCATGTTTAATGTGCCCATTCGTGATTTTTTATTACAGAATCATAAAATTTCATACATAATGTGTACTATCATGGTTTTCATATAAACAGGAATGCTGGAAAACATGTGGTATCAGATATTGTCATGTTTATTACATATATTGTTTGTTAATTTTTATTTTTATTTTATTTTATCCCCGCTGAAACAAGGGCTGTTTGTAAAACATGCATGCCCCCCATATGGGCTCTAAGTTGTAGTGACAGCCATTTTGTAAATATGTTTTTTGTCACTGTGACCTTGACCTAGTGACCTGAAAATCAATAGGGGTCATCTGCGAGTCATGATCAATGTACCTATGAAGTTTCATGATCCTAGCCATAAGCTTTCCTGAGTTATCATCAGGAAACCATTTTACTATTTCGGGTCACTGTGACCTTGACCTTTGATCTAGTGACCTGAAAATCACTAGGGGTCATCTGCCAGTCATGATCAATGTACCTATCAAGTTTCATGATCCTAGGCATAAGCGTTCTTGAGTTATCATCCGGAAACCATTTTACTATTTCGGGTCGCCGTGACCTTGACCTTTGACCTAGTGACCTGAAAATCAATAGGGGTCATCTGCTACTCATGATCAATCTACCTATCAAGTTTCATGATCCTAGGCATAAGGGTTCTTGAATTATCATCCGGAAACCATTTTACTATTTTGGGTCACCGTGACCTTGACCTTGGACCTAGTGACCTGAAAATCAATAGGGGTCATCTGCGAGTCATGATCAATGTACCTATGAAGTTTCATGATCCTAGGCCTAAGCGTTCTTGAGTTATCGTCTGACAACCACCTGGTGGACGGACCGACCGACCGACAGACAGACCGACCGACAAACCGACATGAGCAAAGCAATATACCCCCTCTTCTTCGAAGGGGGGCATAAAAAAAATCGGAGGGGATATAGTTATTGGTCCTGTCCATCTGTCCGGCCGAAACTTTGTCCGGAGCATAACTCCAAATCTATTGAATGGATTTACTCTAAACTTAGAATATAAACAGATGGCAACTAGGAGAAGTGCAGTGACCAAGAACCATAACTCTATCTACCTTAGTTTTTTAATTATCTCCCCTTTTATATAACTTTAAAGTAAATTTTTGTCCGGAGCATAGCTCTAAATAAACAAAAGGGATTTACTTGAAACTTGAAATATAAACAGATGGCAACTAGGAGAAGTGCAGTGACCTAGAACCACAACTCTATCTACCTTACTTTCTGAATTATCTCCCCTTTTATATAATTTTAAAGTAAATTTTTGTTCGGAGCATAACTCTAAATCTACTGATGGGATTTACTTGAAACTTAAAATATAAACAGATGGCAAGTAGGAGAAGTGCAGTGACTAAGAACCATAACTCTATCTACCTTAGTGTTTGAATTATCTCCCTTTATTTAATTTCAAAGTATTTTTTTTTCGGAGCATAATGAATTATCTCCCTTTATTTGTTTTTACAAATATTCTTCTACTTTCTAAAACAAATGTTGTCATACAAGCAAACACATCTCGGCGGGGATTTGGCACTACTGTAACCAGCTCTTGTTAAATAAGTCATTGATGGCAAATAATTTATAATAAATTTATAACTTTTGGCAATAATCTTGTTTAGAATATGAAAGCGATATATATATGAAGGAGCCCACATCCAATGGTCCAGCTAATACTATTGATAGGACAATGAGTTTGTGTTTACATTTGTATCACGTGCTAGGGAATTCTCTCCACTACATGTATTGCCATAACCCCCAAGGACTTGTGTTAGTTGGCCTAAGGGGTATAGTGCATGATACAGGAGGAAATGTGTCCATAAAAGGTCAATAAAAAAGGTGAAAGACTGTCAGTGTGATATAGGTAAATTGCAGGTTACCACATTAGTTTTTTGTTATATAGCAGACTAGGTTTTGAATAAAATAACAGCCAGGCTTGCAGAGATGGGTCGAATCAAGTCTGATACATTACAAAATGATAGGGCAGTAGCCTGTTTTTTGTCATACATCCATGCCCCCATTTTTTTAAAGATATGAGTAAATATTATAATTTATTATGTATGACGCTTGTTGTGTTAATCATGAAGTCATAAGCACTCGCAATTTATATTTGTAAATTACGCCTTTAGCTCTTCTGCTTATGGGGAGCTTTTACGATACTGTGTAGTCCAGTTGTGTTGATGTAGGTGACTTTTGTTCCAATAATTCCTGTGGTGTAAAATAAATTACCCTGCCTTGGGGGCAATTTGTTTTCCTTATATGAATATGAAATCAATTCTGTAACCGCGATGACAAGTTTGGTATTTGGCATATAACAGCATATGGTGTTTCTCAACCAAGTTTTTTTCCATTCATTTATATAGTAAAAATACTTCTTTGAAACCGTGAGGCCCAGAAATTTATTAATTGGCCTCTTTGGTCCTGTGAAGTGTGTTCAAATCATGTCGCTGTTTTCAAAACTGGTCACACCTCAGGGGCCAAATGATACATAGATTTATATTGAAAATTATTTTAAAAAATCTCTGATACTGTAGGGTCAGGGTTTCAATATTTGGTATGTTAATTATTTATTTTCTCGTACAAGTTTTTTCAAAACATGCCTGTGGGGTCAAACTAACCGCACTGCAGGGGTCTCATGATTTATATAGACTTGCATTGTAAATAACTCTAAAAATTGTATTCTCTGGAACCCCAAGGGTACGGGGTTCCATGTTTGGTGTGTGCACGTGACATCATGTGCTGGTCTGCTCTTATGTTAGTTAATTTCCCTGAGGATTATGATATACCCCAATCTTGCGATTTCTTTTAAAAAAATACCCCCCGTAATATATATTTATTGAGCACAATTGTATTTGCTAAATACTGTAACCAAATCAAATATTAATTTTGTCATACATAGTAAAAACCTAGAAAAACACCAAATTCTGCACAAATAATTTTTTTCCTAGATATCTCAGGTTAGAAACCTAGAGCTTTTAGGCCCTCTTGTTTGTTGTTGCTTTTTGTTTTTAAACTATATCACCTCTTGTTATGACAGTTTTTGTTTTGTTAATATAATAAAGTTCTGTTTAAACCAAAAAAATGACTCAATAGATGATTCTGAGAAAAATTTAAGGACTTCAAATATTGAAGCGAAGGCTTATTTTGTTTAATTCTCTGCAAATATTGCTAAGTATAGATTTTAGTCAAATATTGCTAAGTATAGATTTTAGTCAAATATTGCTAAGTATAGATTTTAGTCAAATATTGCTAAGTTTAGATTTTAGTCAAATATTGCTAAGTATAGATTTTAGTCAAATATGGCTAAGTATAGATTTTAGTCAAACCCTTTGCGATTTAACTCATTTTGTTATTATTTAACATGTATGATTGCTTCAGCTTTCTGATAACATTTGAATCAAGATGATGCAAGGCGGAGAATGTGCAGGAGCAGCTGGAATCTGCTTCAGTTGAAATCACGGAGACATTTTATTGGATGCTGTTAATGAACCCGAGTTATGTTGTTTTGTTGAATTTTAACTTAATCACTTCTGGTCTGAATAGTTTATTCAATTGCAAGTCTGAAAACTATGCATCTATCGTTGCGAGTATGGCTCTGTGTAATTTTAAAACTTTTGTTACTGTTAACATACATTATTATTATT
Organism: Dreissena polymorpha; assembly: GCF_020536995.1. Taxonomy (NCBI): domain Eukaryota; kingdom Metazoa; phylum Mollusca; class Bivalvia; order Myida; family Dreissenidae; genus Dreissena; species Dreissena polymorpha. The sequence continues at coordinate 130,205,780 of NC_068357.1, read as the reverse complement.
GAAATACAGAAATATGTACATGAATAGTTTTCTGTTTTTGTTGTTAACTTTGAAAGGCCTGTAAATGTCCAATGATTATTTAAAATTTGTTATCAATCTAAAGATTATGTGCAACACATGCAGCATGCAAACTCCCCACTGTGATCATTTGTGGCGAGGTATTGTTAAATAAATTTCTTCCTGAATGATGAAGTTGCATTATGCCCAGTCAAGCTTAGTTTGCCCATATTTGAAATGATGTTACTGTATAGACAAGCAGTTTGATGCCTATCCTCAATATAAATAAGTGACCTTGACTTTTGATATTCCCATACGGGTGATTTGTGAAAACACTTTTTGGATGAAAACAAGATAAATTCAATTTCATTTTACTCTATACGTAATCAACATATACATGTACAATAACAAGCATAACATACTTTTAAGAACAACAAGAAACATGACAAGGTTTTACTAAAGAAGATAAATGATTGTGAAATCCCAAATTAGGTCTGCCTGTAACGTAACACACACGCAATTTCAGTGAATTACCTCCATCAAAACTCAAGTTATTTAGTGGAAACCATTTTTCTTTGTCAAGGTGACCTTGACCTTATAAACCAGTCCCAAATACAATCTCAAGGCTGGTCTCCATGCATGATTGCTTTATCAAAAGTTTTATAATTATTGGTAAATCAAACTCAAGTTATTGACAGGAGACCACCTGTTTGAAACTAATCACCTGCAAGCCCTCCCCCATTGTAATTTTCATTACTTTTAATTTTGTTAAAAACCTGTATAATGGCAATGAACCACAAGATTGGTGCATTATTGCATTCACCTCATATTGAATGTAATAAACATTTGAGTGTAATGAATATCATACAAATCCAAAAGACACTGGTGAATTAGAACATATTCAACAAGCGATGTGTTTGTGAAACACTATGTCCCCATATATTTGACCTTGAAAGATGACCTTGACCTTTCACCTCACAAAATGTGCTGCTCCATGAGATACACATGCATGCCAAATATCAAGTTGCTATCTTCTATATTACAAAAGTGTACATTAAATGAGCGATATTGACACATATATTTGACCTTTGACCTTGAAGGATGACCTTGACTTTTCACTAATCAAAATGTGCTGCTCCATGAGATACACATGCATGCCAAATATCAAGTTGCTATCTTCTATATTACAAAAGTGTACATTAAATGAGCGATATTGACACATATATTTGACCTTTGACCTTGAAGGATGACCTTGACTTTTCACTAATCAAAATGTGCAGCTCCATGAGATACACATGCATGCCAAAAATAAAGTTGCTATCTTCAATATTGCAAAAGTTATTGCAAATCAGGGACCTATACAAACAAAGGGCTGCGCATCCTCGCGATATCCCGATACAGCACGCAAATAAACCGGTGCGCGAGACTTGATAATCTTGATTGATTGGTCCCTGTGTAGCGATAATGTGGCTACACGATATCGATTGCGAGGGAGTTTGCTTATTGAGCGGGTTACGTTTTTTCGGATTCAAATTATATTATGTTAAATAAACAAGTACCTATTCGTTCAATTGTTGCGTAGTTGATCTCAAAATCAATCATAAATTTGTCTAATTATTACGCAGTATGTCGAACGGGGACCCAATTATTGGACCCTTTGATGAATATTAATTGCCGGTTGTTTCGCCAGGGTTAAATTGACGTTGTTTATCGCACGTATGTGCATGTACAAAAGACCGGTCTTTTAATAGAATTAAAATGTTACCACGTTTTGTTTGAAATAGCAACATAATCAAGACATGTTAAGTGCAAACAACTCAAAATGTATAACTGTTCTTTTAACCTCCGACGCAGCAAAGTTTCGCATGCCATTTTAATATTCACCAACAGAGTCGCTCAGAACCTGTGCAGCCAGACTGACCTTTATGTAGTTGAAGGAAAGCAGATCGATTCATTCGATTGCGAGCGATTTCGCTCATTTATGGTGATAGTGGTTTCGCAATATTCGACTTTCGTTGTTTAATAAACAAATACATATTCATTCAATTTTTTGTCTTGTAAATAAATAATTAGTAATGTTAACACGCAGTATGCTACACGGAAACCAATTACCGGATGCGTTGACGAGTAACAATACCATTTGTTTCTCAGGGTTTCAATTGCCATTGTATATCGCACATATAGGCATGTAGCAAAGACCTGTCTTTTAATTAATTAAAAATGTTACTCTGCTGTGTGAAAAGTGTCAACATTATCAACGCCTGTCAATTGCTTACAATTTAAAATGTATAATTGTTCTTTATCATCCGAGACAATGAAGGTTTGCATGCCATTATATTATTCTGTTGGACTCCTTTTGAACATGATATCCATAGTAGTACTGAAAGTCTTTTCTTGATTTCGTGTTCAAGTATTGAACAAAAATCAGCAGAATTTGAAGGCAAGGCAATTCATAAAAGTCGTTTATGTTTTATTTCTCAGTAATGTATATATATACACTAATTCACATAATACAATAATTTGTGAGTATAGCAATCAAGTAACCTATTTAAATATCCAAGCTTAAGAACTTTAGATAGTTTATTTTATATATTATTCTGCTATAATAATAATTACGCTGCTAATAATCTGTATCTACAGATATCCATGCTTAAGTAGTTTCAATTTTAGCTGATTGCTTAGATGATTGTATGATTGTTTAATTATTTAAATAATTAATTAATTGATTGGTTAGATAGTCAATTGTGCTATCCAATTTTGTGTTGCCATGTATTGTTAATTTGTCATGCTTAACATTTTAATAATGTGCTTTAAGTAATGTACATGTAATTGTATGTGCTATGATGTTATCATGTGAATGTTTAGTTTATAAGTCAGCTTTAAAAACTCTTCAGAGCTTGTGTTAAAATGTGTTATAGACCCGACTTTATAAACAAATATTACTTGACTTGAAGTTATAATTCAATATATCTGCAATTTACAAAATTCAATGCTGTGTTCACAGAATACATATTATGGGTTCAGTTTAGTTCCACAAATCATCTCTGTGTTTATGTATATTCAGCCATTTAAAAGTAAAAGTGATACATTGTATTTTAAGCTGAATGAAAACAATTTTAATACATGTCAGCTTTTTGATAACATTTTTGTATGTCTTTCCAACAAAATTAAGACAAACAAATTAAATATTGGACATTTCCTTAGTAACAGGCTGCTTCTAAGAAGGCACCCTAGCAACCCTATTTGTTCAGTCATTATTTAGATAGTAAACACTTATTTTTTTGTAATAATTTTACCAAAAGTCATTAAAATTATCCCTTTAAAAACAAAATAACATTGACATGCTGTTTAAATATTAAAAAATAATGTGCATTTATACAGCATGTGCAGCAATTTTCTATTTATTTTTTTACCAAGCAAAACCTCAAAATCAAGTGTGTTGATCCAAAAAATAACATCTAAGATATAGAATTGTCTAAATAAAGATAATTCCATCAAGATTTATCAGAATATTCCAAAATAATGGGGGAATGGAGGCTGATTAAATAAAAACAGGTGAAACTCTACAAAAGAAGGATACATACATGTAAATGTATAATCAAGATACCAAATGGTGATGAGGTATAATGATATCAAATGACTAGGAATGCAAAGCAAACATAAGTATCACAAACACAGTTAAGCCTGAGGATCTCAAGTTTATACTAACATCCTGGTTAGACAGCACAAATGCTGATAAACAACGCGAAACTAATTGAAACAATTCATATGCTTGAACATTACAATTACAACAAATACATCAAGTATTGAGAAGATATTTAGTTCAAAACTGGACAAAGAGTACACAGAGAACTTCAATAACATTAATTCTACAACACAAATAAGTGAGCAAAAAATAAAGGCTATAGAACTAATTAGTAAAATTGATGCTTGATCCCGGCTGTAATACAAGGATAAGCCCTGCATTCAAATTAATAGCTATTAACAGAAACTCTGAAACACATCACGGAACTGAAACACCAATACATTTGAAATAAAGCTTTGTGATATGGACATATATATCATATTGAAATCTTAACGGTAATTCTGACCCACATACAAACTATAAACAAACTTAACAATTTACCACAAGCTGCTCACACAACAGATTACCTAATACAAATTCACACCATTTAAAAAACAAGGGACAAAATTGTCACAAAACCAGGTTTTCATTGTGAAAAAAAAATCTGATAAAGGGAGAAAACTCAAACTGAACTTTTGAAATGAACAAACAAAATTAACCCCCTTTGTAAGTTTGTTTTTAAAAAAAAATCTATGTTTAGTCGTGGCGACCTTGACATTGGAGATATTGACGTGATTCTTTCGTGCGACACACCGTCCCATGATGGTGAACAAATGTGCCAAATGATTTTAAAATCTCACAATGAATGACATAGTTATGGCCAGGACAAGCTCATTTATGGCCATTTTTGACCTTTGAACTCAAAGTGTGACCTTGACCTTGGAGATATTGACGTAATTATTTCGCGCGACACACCGTCCAATGATGGTGAACAAATGTGCCAAATGATATTAAAATCTGACAATGAACGACATAGTTATGGCCCGGACAAGCTTGTTCCGCCAACCCGCCCGCATTCGCCAATCTAATAACCAGTTTTTTCCTTCGGAAAACCTGGTTAAAAATGTTTATGAAATTATGGCGGCATTGCACCATGTTGACTTTATGCCAGAACACTATGTAGACCACAGCAGTGGACGCTTTGTATATCCATGTCATTATATTGTTATTCTACATCATCAATTTTCCAAGTTGACTATACATTGTAATTAATGTTGTAAATAGCTTAATTAAGTGTTGCAGACAATTGTTAATAAAAAAGATATAAAATATTATTAACAAAACGTATTTTTATGATTTAATCAAATGTAAAAAACATATGGTATACATGCACCACACTCTGGCAAAAGCAGACTAAATTCATGTGCGTAAAGTGTAGTCCCAGATCAGCATGATAGTGCAGTCCACACAGTGTAGTCCCAGATCAGCATGATAGTGCAGTCCACACAGTGTAGTCCCAGATCAGCATGATAGTGCAGTCCACACAGTGTAGTCCCAGATCAGCATGATAGTGCAGTCCACACAGTGTAGTCCCAGATCAGCATGATAGTGCAGTCCACACAGTGTAGTCCCAGATCAGCATGATAGTGCAGTCCACACAGTGTAGTCCCAGATCAGCATGATAGTGCAGTCCACACAGTGCAGTCCCAGATCAGCATGATTGTGCAGTCCACACAGTGTAGTCCCAGATCAGCATGATAGTGCAGTCCACACAGTGTAGTCCCAGATCAGCATGATAGTGCAGTCCACACAGTGTAGTCCCAGATCAGCATGAAAGTGCAGTCCACACAGTGTAGTCCCAGATCAGCATGATAGTGCAGTCCACACAGTGTAGTCCCAGATCAGCATGAAAGTGCAGTCCACACAGTGTAGTCCCAGATCAGCATGATTGTGCAGTCATCACGAGCTGATCAGGAACAACACTTGACGCTTTCATTGCATTTTTTGAGTAAACAATTTCTCTACTATATATATACCCAGTCTTTGTGGAAAGTTTTGTCCCTATAATTAGCCTGTGCAGACTGCACAAGCTATGCCAGGTTTTCCCACAGGGCGGCTAATACATGTTTAATTATGATATAAATTAAAACATTACTTTTAACTGTTTCAGCATTTAACTGAATTGTTACGTTAAAGACAATTACCTCATTACACATGTGTATATTGATTTTGAATATATGCTTGACAGAAATAATGGAACTCATTCACAATTTTAATACAGTGTTGTTTTTTAACTTAAGTATGACTATTTCAAAATGCCTCTCATCTGCCTGTTCTGGTCTGTGATCTTTATGTCCGCCCGGCCAACCTGAACATTGATCCGATCCAGCTGCTCATTTTGCGTCTTAATTTCATCTCCAAGACCAATAGCAAGTCCTTTCAAACGAGACATTCCCTCTGACATGAGATCTGCAATCAAATGTGTAATAAGAACTTGATGAACCAGAATTTTCTTACTACAAAAAGGGACACAATTCTGAAACATAGTAGATCAGAGTTAATTGGCCTTGGTGGGTGACCTCACATGATGATCCCAAACACATGTGTGATGTTCACATTGATCATCTGTTGCAGATTCAGAGGTATTTACTTGGTGCATGCAAACTTCAACAGGAATTTCAATTTGAGGACAAATTTCAATCTGAATTTACTAAGTACAAAAGGGAGCTCAAGGGCTGGTAAAAGTTACTGGGCTTGCTTCAATGACTTCATAAAGACCCTGAATACATATAATTTAGGTTTCATGTGAATACATGTTGTAGACAAAGAGCAGGACAAGTATGTGTCTACAGCATGACAAGTATGTGTCTACAGCAAGAAAGGTATGTGTCTATAGCAAGACAAGTTTGCGTCTACAGCAAGACAAGTGTGTTTCTACAGCAAGACAAGTTTGTGTTTACAGCAAGATAGGTATGTGTCTATAGCAAGACAAATTTGTGTATACAGCAAGAAAGGTATGTGTCTATAGCAAGACAAGTTTGTGTCTACAGCAAGAAAGGTATGTGTCTATAGAAAGACAAGTTTGTGTCTACAGCAAGACAAGTGTGTGTGTACAGCAAGACAAGTATGTGTCTACAGCAAGAAAGGTATGTGTCTATAGCAAGACAAGTTTGTGTCTACAACAAGACAAGTGTGTGTGTCTCTCTAGAAAGACATGTATGTGTTTACAGCCAGACAAGTTTGTGTCTAAAGCAAGAAAAGTATGTGTGGACCGCAACACAATTATGTGTCTACAGAAAGACAAGTATGTGTCAACAGCAAGACAAGTATGTGTCTACAAAAAGACAAGTATGTGTCTACAGCAAGACGAGAATGTGTCTACAGCAAGACAAGTATGTGTCTAAAGCAAGACAATAATGTGTCTACAGCAAGACAAGTATGTGTCTACAGAAAGACAAGTATGTGTCTACAGAAAGACAAGTATGTGTCTACAGAAAGACAAGTATGTGTCTACAGCAAGACAAGTATTTGTCTACAGAAAGACAAGTATTTGTCTACAGAAAGACAAGTGTGTGTCTACAGAAAGACAAGTATATGTCTACAGCAAGACATGTATGTGTCTAAAGTAAGACAAGAATGTGTCTTCAGAAAGACAAATATGTGTCTACAGCAAGACAAGTATGTGTCTACAGCAAGACATGTATGTGTCTAAAGTAAGACAAGAATGTGTCTACAGAAAGACAAGTATGTGTCTAAAGCAAGACAAGTATGTGTCTAAAGCAAGACAAGAATGTGTCTAAAGCAAGACAAGTATGTGTCTTCAGAAAGACAAGTATGTGTATACAGCAAGACATGTATGTGTCTAAAGAAAGACATGTATGTCTCTACAGAAAGACAAGTATGTGTCTACAGCAAGACATGTATGTGTCTAAAGCAAGACAAGAATGTGTCTAAAGCAAGACAAGTATGTGTCTAAAGCAAGACAAGAATGTGTCTAAAGCAAGACAAGTATGTGTCTACAGAAAGACAAGTATGTGTAATACAGCAAGACATGTATGTGACTTCAGAGATAATCTTTCACAGCATGTTACTATCGTCTGCAACAAAAGGCTAATTAATGATCTGATAACAAACCATGCCCTTGGGGCTTGTTTGTTCACAATGTGTTGGGCAGTCATGTACCGGTAAGGGTGTTATCTGTGTATTCATGTCGATGTTTCTGGCGATTTATAGATCTACGGCCGGAAAACAGGAATTTAGAGACCAAAAGGGCATTTGACAGAAAAATAGAGGGGCGCTTTTTAAGGGGGCAAATTTTAGAGGGGCGCAGCGCCCCTCTATTTATTGCTAGCTGGAGCACTGTGTATACAGCAAGACATGTATGTGTCTAAAGAAAGACATGTATGTCTCTACAGAAAGACAAGTATGTGTCTACAGCAAGACATGTATGTGTCTAAAGCAAGACAAGAATGTGTCTAAAGCAAGACAAGTATGTGTCTAAAGCAAGACAAGAATGTGTCTAAAGCAAGACAAGTATGTGTCTACAGAAAGACAGGTATGTGTCTACAGCAAGACATGTATGTGTCTAAAGCAAGTTAATTATGTGTCTAAAGCAAGACAAGTATGTGTCTACAGAAATACAAGTATGTGTCTACAGCAAGACACGCATGTGTCTAAAGCAACACAAGAATGTGTCTAAAGCAAGACAAGCACAGCACACACAAATAAGGGCTGACGACCAAGGTGAATACAGTTTAACCAAATCTACTTAGTTGCTGTGTCAAAAGTTCCAATTTTATTAAGTTTTTGTTTTGAACATATCATTGTTGTTGTTTTTATATAAAAAAAGCCTTCATGCACCTAAGTTAGAATAAACACCTTTAAAACAAAGTCTGCTTATTTGTATGTTAAAACTGCTTTACAAACCCCCCGAATATACTCTTCGATCATCTTTATTATGAGGAGAATAAAGAATCTTAAAGTAGCACATTTATTGATGCGTTGCTTATATTTTAACATCTGTTACTCAGAAAAAGAGTTTTACCAAGATTTTCATTCACACATTCTTCCCGTTTACTGTTGGTGACTGGTTTAAAATACTGCTGTGCTTGTGGATTTCTTGCACCCTGCATGAACTTAGAATCTAAATTTTCTTCTTCATAGAATCCATGTCCATCATCTGTTTGGAATCGCTCCCTCGGGTGAGGTCTTGATTTATTCTGTTCTTCAATAGTTTTTTCCAACTTACTCGGCCCTTGCACAGCAGATTTAGAATCTGTAGGTTCTTTATCTTTGTCACCATTCCACCAGTTTTTTATACCACCAAATATGCTTTTAACACTGGTGATACTTTTCTGTGTCTGTTTAAGATCTTGATTTATTTTTCCAGTTTTAGCTTCAATGTTGTTAAGCTGCTCTTTTTGAAGAAGAAGCTCCTAAAAAATGTACACATATGTTTTAAGAAATTGCCACATGTGAAAATCAAATTGAAATGATACTAATAGGTTATAACAAGACCATGGTCAAAGCATTGGCCCTTCTCTGATACTGTTATGGGACATGGGCCCCCAATAGTATAAGCACAGAACCAATGGCTGGAAAGGACTGCCAAAATGGCATTGTGGTACACCAGAACTATTATGTAACCTTTATCTTACATACTGGTACTTTTAATACACAGATTGATGATTTAATAAATTAAGAATATAATCAATGCAAAATTTAGTAAACAGATCAAGATTTAGAAAATAAATACAGGTATAATTTATGTAAGAAATAAACATGATTTAATGTTACTATATCTAACAAAATATCATACTAAAAACATGTGTTTTATGTACATTAATTTCACAATATTTACGATTTAAATATGTTGCTAACTGGATTTTCTTCTTCTGTTTTTATAATGAAATTGTAATTCATTAACAGTGGTTACTGTTTATAGCAGCAATTTTTACATTTCTTATCTGCATTTGCCCTTATAAACCATGATATGACTATCATACCAGCAGTAAAATATGGAATGGAGGCACACTACCTGTTTCTATCTACTGTATCTTATGATGAGTTGTGAACCCTACATTTAACTTGAATAAAGAGTGTAAACATCAGTTGGCTGAGTGTACTATTAGTTAGCTTTGCAACCAGTTTTACTTCATATACAATATAAGCAATAAAATTTCCCTGTATATCTTTTGATCAAATCAAGACCATAAAGTTTCTGATGCAACATAATCTTGGGGAAATTTGCTTTTTGACTAATTTCAATGAGGATGTTCAAGTAACTTTTAACTTGTGCCTTGTTGCAGAAGAATATTTTTGTGGTGAAAATATTAGTTTGAATTGTGCTATCACACATCACACCATACGACCCAGACTATACGGCCCAGATTTGCGGACTATACGGCCCAGATTTGCGGACTATACGGCCCAGATTTGCGGACTATACGGCCCAGATTTGCGGACTATACGGCCCAGATTTGCGGACTATACGGCCCAGATTTGAGGACCATACGTCATGTTTTTAGGTCATGTGGATAATTTTAATTCACAAATTATTACAATACTTATTATGCTGTGCATATTATGATATTATGCATATTATGATCTATTTAATTTTGTCATCAAATATTTATTTAAGCAGTAGGCATGAAGCAAACATGCACTTTCACTGACAAAATCTATTTGAATAAAATTGGACATTAATAATTATTAAAATTAATACATTTGAAGATGTCGCATGCTGTGGTGAAAATGGTAATATAAATTGCTTACAGCACTTAAATATTTTACACACAAAAAACACATGTTAACAATTAAATGCAAACAATACATGTTTTATCAATCTATCTTTAAACAAGAGCTTGTCACAGTAGTGCCAAATCCCCGTCTAAATGTGTTTGCTTGTATGAGAACATTTGTTTAAGAGTAGAATAATAATTTAGGTAGATAATTCAAAAACTAAGGTAGATAGAGTTATGGTTCTTAGTCACTGCATTTCTCCTACATGCCATCTGTTTACATTTCAAGTTTCAAGTAAATCCCTTCAGTAGATAAAGTTATGCTCTGGACAAAAAATTACTTCGAAATTAAATAAAGGGAGATATTTAAAAAAACTAAGGTAGATAGAGTTATGGTTCTTAGTCACTGCACTTCTCCTACTTGCCATCTGTTTATATTTCAAGTTACAAGTTAATCCCTTCAGTAGATTTAGAGCTATGCTCCGGACAAGAATTTAGTTTGAAATTATATATAGGGAGATACACTTCAACACCGTAATTTCCAAACCGTTATTTCGAACACCGATAATCCGCAGTCACCATTATTGCGAAGTATTTCCCGGGTCCCGATTTTGTTTCTTCTTTGTTTAGTGTAAAATTTAATTGTTAATCCGAACTTCGTTAAACCGAAGAAATCGTTAATTCGAAGTGATTCTGTCGGTCCCAACACTATAATTCGCACCTAATTATCAATCTTTAATCCAAAGTCAAAACTGCAAAACATTGAGCGTAATTTCACACGTCAAAAACCGATAATTACACCTTTGTCGTCTGCAACTTAATCTGTCAGTGATCAGCGGACGCAGTACTTAAAAGATTAATCCAGCGACGACGACAAGGCCGTCAACACAAGAATGAACATGATATCCAATTAATGTGTGACCGCATCAACGACGTAAGGCAGTTCTGCGAGCAAAACACGGGCGGAAGTGAATTGTTGAATGTCCTTGACAAATTGGAGAAATATGTTACATGCATTCAGTTTATTGCTGCTAACGCCGATGTTCAGAGAGACATCGCGTCTTTAAAAAAAAAAGTTAATTCATTTCCGAAAATGTACTCATTTATTTTATGATTTCCGGTGGTTTATAGAGTAATATCAGTGAACTAAAACTGATAATTTCACTGTTTTAAACAGTGAAAATTATCGATAATTTTCACTGTTGACTGTAAAATGACGTCATTTTTTTAAGAAATGACGTCATTATCCCGGCGAAATTCTTTAGTTAAACTCTTTAACAATGTACATTAACTGTGAAAAAAAAGCACAAAATAAAAAGAAAATGTGTTGGATTAAGTGGAATATCGATTTTAATTCACTCGTGATCATCGAAAATATATATTTTCACTCGTGGCTGCGCCACTCGTGAACATATTATTTTCAATGATCACTCGTGAATTAAATTCGATAATCTACCGAATCCAACAAATATCCTCTATGTATTTACATGTATTATAATGTGTGCTGTTCATGGTATTTTATATGTTCTGTAATTAGAGAAAAATAAAAAGAAGAAGAAAGAATCGATTTATTCCTCCGTTTGTTACAAATAGAAATCTATTGCTATCTGACTAGTTTACGTTTTTAAGTAAAACCATTATAAATATTAGCGTGTAATCGAACCATGCGAATTCCACAACGGTTTATTTGTACAGAGTCAAAGAAGTCTTCTGTCAAATGTTTATTTCAAATAATCGTTAATCCGAAGTTTTTTTTACGGTCCCGACGACTTCGAAATAACGGTGTTGAAGTGTAATTCAAAAACTAAGGTAGATAGAGTTATGGTTCTTGGTCACTGCACTTCTCCTAGTTGCCATCTGTTTATATTCTAAGTTTAAAGTAAATCCATTTTTGAGTTATGCTCTGGACACAGTTTCGGACGGACGGACAGACGAATGCACAGACGGACGGACGGAGACTATTACTATGTCCCCCCGAATATTTTTCGGCGGGGATAATAAAGTTTAGATGTCAAATGTATATTTTAACATTTCAATAGGGGAGTAACACTCGCATTAGTGACTCCTATATTAGCATCTCAGATATTTATGACACTTACTGATTGATGTTATTTACATGTATTACAGTAATTGATAATATAATCTTATTGATTATCAATTAAAGGTAAAGTCAGTGAGACAATCGTTATCCTTGTAGACAACATCGGCCTATGTTTGCATCTTGGGTACGCAGTATTTATGACACATATTGATTGATGTTAATAACTAAACTAATTGATAACTAATATACACTAAATCAATAGAGTGAGCATGCCTTTAATTTATACTTTTTAAATTTAAAGTGTTGCGATCCTTATTCTTGAAGACAATAAATATAAATATCAGGCATGGACATTGTCTTGATATATTCAACAAAAATGTCTGCGCCTCCATATTTATTCTACTTGAGGAGAATTTACCACACCTCAAGAGTAGTCACATAACAGTACAGTAAGACAAGTGCCAACTGTGGAATCATATCTGATGTGGAAATACAGTAATAACCAAGCAGGAGTACATGTATGACGAAGCTGTTCGAAATGAGCATGAACTGCGTTTTGTATATATGAGGTGTCATCACTGATGAATTTGGGTGGTCTCATTTTTGACAAATTCGTGGCAATTTCATCAAAGCTAGTACGACCCAACTTGACATTTTGAGTCCTTGTTATTGAACTACTGCGAACTTTCACAGATTTACCCCAATCATTGCGGGTGATGGAGGTTTCGTCACAATGCAGTTTCGTCATACTGATATTATGAAGGAGGGCAGTGGTGGTTTCGTCACACTGATATATTGTTTAGAATAAAATAATATTGCAATTAAATATGATGTTAATAAATATATTGGGATATATGCTTCTTTATGTTATTTTTTAGCTTTATTGAGTTGAGTTTTGTAACAAATGATGGTTTTAATTGTATATATTATTTAAATGATTTATGTTTGACTTAGGTTAAACAGCGTACTGTTTGTTATAATGAAGCGTATTTATTTTAGTAATTGTAGTACCAGCTAAAACTGTAAAATTTTGTCAGTGTTGTTTTATATTTAATTAGAAATATATTCACATGTAACAGGCAATAATTAATGTCCTATGATTTTAATAAATATGCTTTAAAAAGTAACTTTTTTTTGTCTTTACTATTGATTTTATCAGAAAAATGTAACACTCGCATTACACTTTGCATATTATCGGTATCCTTTTTTCTACCATAATATCAACTTTTTCTGTGCGCCTAATATATGAATAAAACACATATTTGTGGAGCACACGAAAACACGTCCACACCATATCGACTACCAATCTACGATTATAAGATATTTCAATTAATGATTACTTGATAGTGCAAACATATTAACTAGTGCATGGCAAACAATCAATTAGCGACACACGCCTTTAATTGGCAATTTAAGAAGTTTGCTTAAATTGGCAGCGTGGATTATACAAACTGTGTGTATTTATGCATATAGAGTAAATAGGGTCTGTTAAACAAGAGTATATAATAGGGGAGTTGTTTCATTGCAACCACAGAATCCAATCATGGCTTCAGAATATACATGCATACACTGCGAACGGAACGTGAATGACGATGATCGCGCAATATCGTGTGATCAATGCAAAAAATGGCAACACCTGTCTTGTGACACTGGTATCAGTCTAAGACAGTATCGCAAAATGATATAGGGTGCTGTAGTAGAATGGAAATGTCGCGAATGCAGCCGACCAGCAGAAGTCGTACTGGAGGTACAAATGGAAACAGCCGACTTGGCAGAGGAGTTTTTTTTGTTTCAGCCGCGTGTGGCACGCGATACGGTAATTGTACCCAAGAGCGACCGTTAAGGGCTGCGTGTTCCACTGGAACCAACGTGTGTACAGGAAGGTGGTAAATGAGGGTCTCGAAACAGCTTATGCGTCATAGGGCGACAAGTTCCTCTTCTTGAGGAAACGTCCTTGCCGTATCTACCGAGCGAACACATCATTCCTGCCTTCGAACAGATGATGCTACAGGCTGAACAGGTACTAATAATAATTATTACTTACCTCATAATTATTTATGGTATACACATTAATTCAATGGTCTTCTATTGTTAATAATATAATATATTATAAAAAACACAATAATTAAAATGTACTGTACGCATATGTCATACATTTTGCTTATTCCAGGTTGGCGGTCCTCTTCTGAATGTCGTCAATTACGTTGAGCGCACGTGGATCCGGGGATCCATGTGGAAGTCGGAGAACTGGAGCGTCTATAGACAAACAGTTAGGACTAACAACGATGTTGAAGGTATGCTTTTATTCAAAGAACAATTGGTGTTATTGTTTATATATATATATATTTACGTAACGTAATAAACAACATTGTTATAGCATTTTTATTTCGCCTAACATAATTAACAATATTGTTCATAAACTTTGCTCATTATTTCAGGCTGGCATCGAAGAATCAATACGCGAGCCGGGCGTGCTGACTTCTGGATTCTACATGCTTTTTGATTAAATCTTTATGTTTTATATGCAAATTTTTATGCTTGGTGTAATATTGTTTGGAAATAAATGTATGTGGTGCGTAAAGGTAAGAATATTATTGTACCATTTATTGAGTTTATTTGTATTTGATTATGTTTTATATGCAAATATTTATTTTTGGTGTAATATTGCTTGCAAATAAATGTATGTGTTGTGTAAAGGTAAGTATATTATTATACCGTTTATTAAGTAGATTTTTATGTTAATGTATTGAGTAATATTGTGTTGTATTTGAATAAATGTTTTTTGTGAATCATAATCAACATTGTATTATGTTATTTAATTGCATGTGTACACTAACTAAACACTTCAATTTATCAAATTTAACAGAAAGAAAAAAAACATGTTGATTGATAACAGAAGAAAGGTGTCAATCAAAGGTGCTAAAGTTTACCGGTATTATTCACACCTATATATTACCATTGTGACGAACCCTCTACCCGTTTTCTACAGTAAATTCAGTGTGACGAAACTGCAGTGTGGCGAAACCTCCGTAAACCATCATTGCAATTTACACAGTAAACCGTAATTATTTTCTTCTTAAGTTCACATCATGTACAATAATTATTCAAAGGTTTATTTAATATGAAACTCATTCAAACCTCAGCCGTAGCAATTCCAATACGTTCTGAGTCATCAATGCTGGCCAGTGCTCGTCTGGTGCTTTCAAGCTGTCGTTGCTCAGATTCTTCAATTTCCTGCATCATCCTTTGGATCTGCTCGTCCTTTGACATTTCATCCCTTGTAGGCTGATTTCGACGGATTGTATGATTATCCTCGTCATTTTCAAAAGGGTTTGAATTTGTATAAAATGGGTTTGACATCTCTATCTTCTATTGCTTGTTTATCGAAATAGTTAGGGTGTCTTCCGCATTGTGTACACACCCTTACTGACAATCACGAAGTGACGTCACCATCTATGTATAGAATGGTGTCTTCCGTGTTTATCATCGATGTAACCCTAAGATATTATATGCACACTTTAAAGGTTACACTCTACCTTATTACAGCGAACATATTCTAAATTGTATTGATAGCTCTTTGTGTGTTGGTTATTCTTATAACTTACATGGCTAACTGCACACTTTTTATATTGATAATTGTACTTTTTAAAAGGCATGTGCTATATCTTTTGTATCTCATTTTTGTAAAAAGTCTTCAGCGTCTAATGAACCGTTTTGGCGATCAATTGTGAAATCATAGTGTTTGTCTAAAAAAAGACATGTAACATTTAAGTCTTAAAGTTGCTTTGAAATAAAGTTCCGAATATGACATTATAAGATGTGCTTTAATTTAAATAGAAAAACTATTTGAATGCTTTTTACTGAGCTTTACTTGTATACATGTACTTCTAATACAACTTGTATACATGTACTTCTAATACAACTATTTGACCTGCATCATAAAAAAATAGGTCCTTTACTTCTTATGCCACATGCAGCAAGCGTATCTCCAGACCAGTCTGCGTAGTTGAACAGGCTTGTTAGGACCCTATCAGCTATGAGACCAAGAAACATTGAGTGACTTTATAGAAGACAGGGTAGCTCTTGATCGGACCGCAAGAATGCGCATGCTTGTCTAAAGCTTCGCTTGCTGTGTACGGCATAAGAACCATTTTTAATAAGAAGTCCATGGTCTAAACTCAGACCACCTGTCTGAAGCAAACTTCATATAGAAAAGGTCTCAGTCGTTTACCAATTTGGCATTAAATTGGACTAAAGCTTTTAAAGCTATGTTAACAACAGACTCCTGACAGCTGAATTGGTCATAATTATAAAATGTTTTTTTGCAACGGCCTTAGAGTTAAAAATAGTGTCTTGAGACGCTTTTGAAATCATAGTTGAATAATTCTTATAGTTGTATACATGTGTTTTTTAACTTTGGTTTTTGTCTCAACAATCATTTAACTGTTTTCAAATTTGTTTGTTTAGCTGGAGTTTTTAACAATATTTCATTTGTGTCACAGCATTCAGTTAATCAAATCAATATTCCTAAGTCAGCTGGTTTACCAGTACTTAGTGGACATACTAATTACAGTAACAGACAACTCTTTAAATCTGGCAAAATGGCCAAATAATTGACTACATGAACAATCCCCCAAAATAACAAGCAAACGTACTTTACCTTGAGTTTATATGACTGACTCATGTCTTGTGTTCATCAACACATGACGTAATATCAATGACCGTTATATTTTGTGCCATGTTTACAAAAGATTGAACAGACAAGTAAATGTCATTGTTAAAGGTAAGGCATTCATATAGTCCATTCTAAGTGGTGGGGAATTAACAAAAATTATCTTTGCTGATTAAGAATTACCATGTAAATATGATTTGTGAAGTGTTTCCCCATATTTGTGGATAGTCCTTGTTACAAAGATTCATTATCAGGGGGGCATGCGTATACGGGAGCTTACCGCGTTTAAGTGAGAAAGTTGTTGCAAAACTTCAAAGATGGCGTCGTTTAAGTGTTTTTCGTGAAGGAGTAGCGGATATTTTCACCCGGTAAGCCAGTTTATATTTCTTTTAAATGAATAAACCCTTTCGGCTCTACGGTGTTTGTGCTCCCTCGGTTTTTTGTTTCAAAACCGTAGACGTCGGAATAAAAAAGTTATTGAAGCAAAACCGTCGACAAATTTGTTGTTTAATTTCTTGACCTTCGAGATGTTGGATGTTCGAATATCATTTTCTCTCATAATAAACAGTATTTGTGCATGTGTACAGTAAAATATAACATAAATCACGAATATTTTATTATCTCGACGCGTTGTTATGTCTATTCGAATATTTAATGCGGAATTATAACGGGTTAACCCCCATTTTTGGAACTAAACTTCCTTTTAAGCACATTTTGGGACCTGACTTCCAATTGATTAACAGCTCTTTCCTATGTTACAAGGTTTTATGCGAAATAACTTTCGTGAATGAATTCCACATTGGTGCGAATGTCTTGGAAAACATTTTCACTTGAAGAAATCAAGAGTTTTCTTTTTTCTATTAATTGTTTTATTATTAATTTGTATCATTATATGTTTTATCGCGTACTTAACGCTAACATTTAGTGTGTGTAATATAAGACATTCGACGGTATTATAAACACAGTGTAATTCTTACCTGTTTAATTTAACACATATGGACATACTTATGTTTGAATATGCATCCAACGGAATACTATGCTTACTATTTCCAGATATCTAGACGCCAGTTATATATGTTGAGGATGCCAAGATTAAAAAAGACGGCGTAACGAAGTGTGTACCGCTCTAGAATGCGATAGGTACATGAAAACCCATCAATCAAACAAAAAAGATTACGTCGAAGTACCTTGCCAAACAATCACATATACGTGCAATAAAAGTGTAATGAAAAGCAGAATGGGATAAAGCCGGCTTGATACTGGTATAAGGTTGATGTAACCAAATACTGCCATTGTTGCGATTCGGAATACATGAAGCAATTTGGAATACCTGACACCTGCTTAGAAAATGCATATCGGTGGATGTTTTTTATTATACTTAAATATGAATTGTTTATTTAATACAATGACATTTGACGCGTTTTACCATAACGATACGGATCATGTATGTGACTTTGATGTGACACATTTTGGACGACCTTCTTTTAAACCAGTTCTGAGTTGGTCACTATATTATAATCGCAACAGGTGAATTTGTAGTGGATAGAAAGGTTTGTGCAAATGCAATACACGATATGATTTCAGTAGAAGTGATCAATATAATTTTTATAAATGTATGTTTTTTTCTCTTTTATACCTATGTGAATATATATTATTTATGACTGTTGTATTGAGGGGATAAAGTATGGGTTCACTTAGAAAGATTATTTCGTTTGTTCCTAACATTACCTTATAATCGTTAGTAATGTTAATATGTCAAATGCATAACGAATTAAATCCGACCCAAATCTTTTTATATCATGTATGTAAGTGCTGAATACAATTGAAAATTTATGCAGAAACATCGTAGGAAGAAATGATGTAACACAGATAATGGTTTATTTTCAAACAAAGTGAGAAACTAGCATCATGACATATACGGAATAAAACGTGTAAGTAAGTAGCACTCATAGCAATTATATGTCAGACGTGTCTATGTAGACTTTATAAATAAAACAAAAACACTACAAACATCAGCTGTACATGTTTTGTTATCTTCATGTTTTTTATTTACTGTTTTAGTCCGGCTCTGTTGAAGGATTCTTTCTTGCATATTCTACATTTAAACTCATGTGGTCCATGAATGGGGCATGATATCTCAATCCTCCCCTGATGTAAAATTCCTGATTATATATACTGCATCGAAAGATGCACTTATTTTCGCCCTTTAACCTGCATCATCTGAAAAGACAGTAAAAGAATGGTTAAAAAAAGTTCATAGCAGAATAAGGTCGACACGTCATAAAATACATGGAATTAATTATAATATTACTGAAAGATAAACGTTCTATTATCTCGTACACCAGCCACCACACAACCCATCTTCTTGAAAATAGGTGAATTGATTCAATTGGTCGGCAGGTTTTTCGAACAGCATTATTATTATTCTACAGTAAGTAACGTGATTAAGAAAACACTTATATTGCACCACGTAACATGCTATAAAACTATAATATTAAAGTACACATATACACATTATTTAAGATGGTTAGGTATATCATGTCAAGCTCTTTTACATATGAAAGAGCTGTTTGTCATTGGAAGTCGGGTCCCAAAATGTGCTTAAGGTAGTGCACCTCTAATGATTTCCCGCGATTTCTTCGAAGGTTGAAGAGCCTACTATTAGGTGCCGTAGCCTAGTGGTTAAGGCGATTGACTAGAAATCTTTTGGGATATTCCCGCGCAGGTTCGAATCCTGCTGACGACGTATACTTTTTTGCGACGCGTTTTATTTATTTTCTAACGTAATTTGATTTAATATGGTATATAAGCTATATTTATTGTTAAATATGTTGCAATTTTTATGCACATTCTTCAATTATTAAAATTAAAACAACGTTATGGCGAAATTGGGTGATTTACTGTTGAAAATACGAACCATGCATGTTGCATTTTTATTTTTATTTCAAAAAGTAAGCGGTAAATCTGTCTAGTTCTTGGTATTTTTGCTGTATATAGTGTTTCTATAAAAACTAAGTTTAAAATATGGCTTAAATTATACTATTTTGAATTTAATGACACTTTGTTTTTAACCGACCCAATTTTACTTGGCTGAAATCACTTACATTTCATGGCGCTCTTCCATAGATAAAAATTTGTAAAAAATAAATGTCTGTAAAAGAATACTTATTTCATCTTGTTTAAACTTTAAACACCTTTACAGCATCTGTACACACCAACTGCATGCCCATATTTGGAAATTTGAATGAATTATGGAACTTTTATACACCCCAGGGGTGAAAATAAACTGGACAAAAGCCGAGCGTGGGAGTGGTTTTGAAAAAATCGGTATATTTTTTTTTTAAAGCATGGAAAGCCTACCTACAAATTTGCATGTAGTTCAGTGAAATGATGCTGATTAAGAAAATAATTAATTAGATTATATTTGGATATGTGCCCATTAGAGGTGCGCTACCTTAAAAGGAAGTCAGTTCCAAATAAGGGGGTTAAACTAATAACGTTTGCCAATAAATTAATTATCAGTGATAAAACGGCGTCGGTCAAATGAAATAATCATGATTTTATTTATATTTTACTGTTCACGTGTGTCAATACTGTGTATTATAAGAGAAAATGATATTTGTACATCCAATTTCTCGAACGTCCCGTAAGTAGACAACAGATTTGTGGACGGTTTTCCTTCAATAACTTTTATATCCCGACGTCTACGATCTTGAAACAAAAAACCGAGGGAAGCACACACACCGGAGAGCCGAAACGGCGTATTCATTTAAAATAATTATAAATACAAAGGGGCTTACCGGGTGAAAATATCCTCCCTTCCTTTAAGAAAATCCAACAAACGATGCCATCTTTGAAGTTTTGCAACAACTTTCTCACTTAAACGCGGTAAGCTCCCGTATACGCGTGCCCCCCTGATTATCCATGTTTCGGCATAGCTGTTTAACGTCACTTTTTACCTTACCTGACCTTTGTAAGTGTCCAATAAAATTCAAATACAATTTCACGGGGCTAGACATGAATGAATACACTTCATTTATTCCATTGGCTGATTTGAGCATACCAGCAGAACATTGGAAACATGACCGCGTCTTTATAACACTGTTTTACCGCGTGTTCAGCATGATTTTTTTTATTTGTAATGAAAAGGCTTGATATATAGAACAGTTTTACACTCAACTCTTGACATCAATACAGTTTGTGCATGCAACTTTTATTTTCAGAGGATTGCTAGCGCCAGAGCGTTTGTACTTAAAGGCTATTTTCTCATATTTGGTAATAACTTCCATATTCCTGTCTGTGTACTGGTATATTTAAGGTAGCGCACCTCTAATGGGCACATATCCAAATATAATCTTATTAATTATTTTCTTAATCAGCATCATTTCACTGAACTACATGCAAATTTGTAGGTAGGCTTTCCATGCTTTTTAAAAAAATATACCGATTTTTTCAAAACCACTCCCACGCTCGGCTTTTGTCCAGTTTATTTTCACCCCTGGGGTATATAAAAGTTCCATAATTCATTCAAATTTCCAAATATGGGCATGCAGTTGGTGTGTACAGATGCTGTAAAGGTGTTTAAAGATTAAACAAGATGAAATAAGTATTCTTTTACAGACATTATATTTTACAAATTTTTATCTATGGAAGAGCGCCATGAAATGTAAGTGATTTCAGCCAAGTAAAAATTGGGTCGGTTAAAAACAAAGTGTCATAAAATTCAAAATAGTATCATTTAAGTCATATTTTAAACTTAGTTTTTATAGAAACACTATATACAGCAAAAATACCAAGAACTAGACAGATTTACCGTTTACTTTTTGAAAAAAAAATAAAAATGCAACATGCATGGTTCGTATTTTCAACAGTAAATCACCCAATTTCGCCATAACGTTGTTTTAATTTTAATAATTGAAGAATGTGCATAAAAATTGCAACATATTTAACAATAAATATAGCTTATATGCCATATTAAATCAAATTACGTTAGAAAATAAATAAAACGCGTCGCAAAAAAGTATACGTCGTCGGCATGATTCGAACCTGCGCGGGAATATCCCAAAAGATTTCTAGTCTATCGCCTTAACCACTAGGCTACGGCACCTAATAGTAGGCTCTTCAACCTTCGAAGAAATCGCGGGAAATCATTAGAGGTGCGCTACCTTAAGTTCATAAAAGTATCGTTTTTCCCTATCCTGATATTTTTTTGGTCAAACCATTTAAAATTGTTTTCGAAATTGAACATTTAAAAGTATAAAGTTTTAAACAAGCCGTCGTTTCAGCAGTGGAAGCGTGGCCTCACTTCAATGCATTGCAATCCAACCCGCAAGGAATCAGGGTCAGCTCGCGACCAGTAAAATAATCATTATATTATACAGACGCTATCGCGTGAACTAGGTGAAATGGATTTTTTTTTAGACCAGAAATATGTTAAATGAAGATATTCAGCGATATAATTATGGTATGTCAATAATAGATTCTTAATGTGTTTTCAACAATACCGTGATAAATATTATTTTTGATTAATTTAACAAGAATTATTCCACCATATTAACTAATGTATTAAGCATGAGCGCGATGATTCTCGATACTGTTAATAATGGAATCAAATAGCAATGCCTGTCGCGAAGTACGCGAGTAAACTCCGCTATATATATATATATATATATATATATATATATATATATATATATATATATATATATATATATATATATATATATATATATATTATATATGTGTGTGTATGTATGTGTACAATATTCCCGTCGATAAGGCGGTGCTGTTTAACGGATAATATGAGCCGTCGGAGCCGCCAGAGCCGCTAAAGCCGTCGGAGCCGCCAGAGCCGTCGGAGTTACTATATAAAGGACTTACTGAGTATGGATTGGGGCCAGTTAAGAACCAGTGAAGAACAGTGAAGTTATTTGTATTAAGTTTGTTAACGGAATATTAAAAAATATTAAACTAACTAACCTATTAAAATGTCTTGTTTCTTATTCGGAAATAAATAAGTTTCTCCAATGTGGTGAAAAATATACAGTCGACAAAAAATAGAAATATTCACCACAATGCCCGAAAAACCACTAAAACAGGTTTGTTCAAAGAACGCGCGTATAAATATTTAAAATATGTATGGATACTTTGCGTGTGGCCGGTTGACTCATATGTTTTAATTTCACTTCTTCTTTTGGTTGTCTGTTTTGTATCTATAGGTTTATGACTAGCAATATGTAATAATGTAAATTAAGCCGCAAAAACTCAGCTGAACTGCGCAAAAAAGACATTCGCTATCTTTGATCTCATTCATTGAATTCTTTACCTTTCACCAACTCCAACCACAATCAACGCCGTATATCTTTTTTTAAAGATATTACATGTTTTACTTATATGAAGTTAATAAGATCTTCTTTTCTACCAATCCACCACTACCGCCGCCACCACCGCCACCAACACCACTAAGAACTTCCAGATCATACTATCATAGTGTTTCTTTATTTGTTGTAATAATCTTTCCAAGAAAGAAGCAACTGCAACCTGTGTTAAAAGATTGCACATTATCCAAAAATAGCAAGGTAAAATGAAGCATCGTGTGACTGCCATATGTTTTTCAAAAGACTGAAACCATTTTCAACCTCAATTGAAATATCAAAATAAAAAAATCTGAGCAAGTTTCATAAAGATTGGACAAAAAAGTTTCTTCAAGAGAATTAACAAGGCAGCTGTCACTAGAGTCATATTAGGAAAAGTGCCCTGTCACCTGACAACCATGTTCACCAGCTAGCCAGAACCATTTTCAAACTAAATCAATACATCATAAGAACACATGTTCTGACAGTTTCATGAAGATTGGACAATCAATGTGTCTTCTATAGTGTTAACAATGTTTTACTTAACAATATAAAAAAAACTACCCTGCTGGCTTGAGGCCATCATTTCAGTGAACTGGAACCATTATCAAACCTAACTGAGATATCATTAGATGAAGTGTTCAAACAAGTTTCACGAAGATTAAACAAATGTGACTTCTAGAATGTTAACAAGCTTTTTCCCTTTATAACCTAGTGACCTTGTTTTTTAGCTCATGTGACCCAGTTTTGAACCCAGCCAAGATATCTTGCCAACCCGGACAATCACTCCTACATTCTTTTGTCAACCAGGACAGTCGCTCCTACATAATTTTGACTCCACGGCAAAACGTAGTATAGGCCGATCAAAGGCTAACACCTATAATTAACCGACAATTAAAATTAACGACTTGTTAAAAGTAAGTCGACTCAACATGAGCCGATCAATGTGATTTTAATTAATTTATTTACTTATTAAGAAACTATGTTTCAGTTTGTCGATTCTTTAAATGTAATTTAGCAAACTGTGAAAACAATATGTATATATTGTAATGTTCAAATTCACTTCCAACATGGAACTTCTAACGAACAAACGCGGTCAGTCTGTGCTATGCTTAGACGGTCACTCGTATTCAAAGAAGCACACGTCAAAGTCTACAAGACGATGGGTATGCAGTAAAAGTCGTCCCGATTCCTGCAAGGGTTTGCTCATAACAGATCTCAGTGTAAGTAGACATATAACAATAACTTAAAAGTTATTATGCCCATTCATGCTCACGAAACATTCGTTGTGTAAATAATATACTTAAAACTTCACGATTAAAGTGAGACTGCACGATTTTGTCAGATATTTATGAATTTATATAAACTGTGTAAAAAAACTTATTATACATATATTTCAATATAAATTAAAATAAATAAAAAAGTTAAGAAGAACATGTGTCGAAAAATGCGAAATAAGCCAGAAATTTAATTCTGAAATCGAAAATATCTGTACAGTCGAATTCGCCAGCATGTTGCATTTATGAATTTCGTCTTCAATGTAATCATTTTTCTTGTCTATTTTGTGTTATTGTAACATATACGTATAACATTTTATCAGTATAATTATTACAATTTAACATATATAAAAATCGTGCGGTATCACTTTAATACACTATTTTAATAATAATAGAAATGCCAATTAAGAAATCGTTCAGCGTCAAACATCAATGGGTCAAATGTGATAACAATGACCTAACCAATTGTTTACTTACCTTAATTAACGGAAATGTGACGCCAGTCTTGAATCTTTATGCACGGTTCGCACATCATAGGTGTCAAAGTGGTCACTATCGATTGATATTACCATTTTTGATATAGCAATTATTTATTAAATTATATTTATTGACAGATTGTACTTGAAAAGGATGTTTGCGTATTATTAAGACTTTTTGATTGTTGCTACCTTATTTGCCAGAAACACATGTTTTTTTTTATTTAAACTAAATTTTATTGTTATTTAATTACTATTTCTTTGCTATTATATAAATATAACTTCTGATTTCAGGTAAAACAAGTGAACAGTACGAATCCTCATTCGCACGAAGCAGAACTCGGGATACACAACGCAGTGAGGTTGGTTATTCACTCTATCCGCATCCATGGCTGTTTTTACCACCTGACCCAGACGACTTGGCGACACATCCAGGCCGAGGGATTGGCAAGTATCTACAGGGAGGATGAGGAAATCCGTCACTTTTGTGGCATGTTAGACGGCCATGCGTTCCTACCCGTGGATGACGTCGCCAGCAGGATGGCATACTTGAAGCAGTCCACACCAGACATCCTCACATCGGTAGTGGACTACTTTGACGCTACCTACGCGTCTGGTGCGTCCCGGACAGTGAATTCCAAATGTACATATGTGTTTCCTTTCGTTTGTATGCGCTTTCGTTTGCGTATTTTGTGTGCATATATGTTTACAAATTTTATATATATGTCATATCATAAATACAAATGAAATAAAGAACAACATTTCATCTATGCGGTTTTTATGTTAATTCCATTTGCAAAATGGCACTTATTCGCATAAATGTAATGTGGGAACGAATGTCCCATGTTGCATCGGCTTACTGTTAACAAGTTGGCAAAATTAATTGTCGGTTAATTAGGGTGTTAGCCTTTGATCGGCCTATACTGCGCTTTGCCGTGGAGTCAAAATTACTTAGGAGTGACTGTCCTGGTTGACAAAAGAATGTAGGAGTGATTGTCCGGGTTGGCAAAATAATGTAGGAGCGACTGTCCGCCCTGTCTAAACATCGTAGGAGCAATTGTCCGCCCTGTCAAAACATCGTAGGAGCGACTGTCCGCCCTGTCAAATTTAGTGTAGGAGCGATTGTCCGAAGGAGCGATTGTCCGGGATTCGTTAACATCACATGACAAATGAAAGACAAAAGGTGACCACAAAAGTTCACCATAAGCATGATGTGCTGAGGTGAGATAAAAGTGAGAAAACAACTCTTATAGAACATTTTGTATTCACTTTAGAAGCACTAATAAAGAAACATTATAAAACGACAAGACTGTTATTGCATAACATGTTTTTAAGACATATACATCTACGCTTTAATATTTACAGTTGTCATAAAAATACAAAATTAAAAAGAATATCAAATCCAAACAAACACATGAAAATAAGTTAATCATTTTAATCAAAAAATGATAAAAAAGTAAGAATCTCTGAAATATATTAAACAAGATATGTGTTTGTCAGAAACACAATGCCCCCTATTGCGCCACTTTGAAGCCATAAATTTGACCTTTGACCTTGAAGGATGACCTTGACCTTTCACCACTCAAAATGTGCAGCTTCGTGAGATACACATGCATGCCATTTTAATGAAATTGAATGTTTTGTGTTCACTTGTGGTACACATTAATGTGTGTTATAACCTGCAGTTAATTGATATAAAAATTTGGTAAATACAAATGAAAATATATTTTTCTTTTTTTTTCTTTTGAGAAATTAATGCAGATATCCAAACAGTATTACATTACAATGGTATCATTAAAACAGATGCCAGCAATTGCAATTTCTCAAAAAGAGATTATGGCAGTAAGAAAGTATGCATAAGACAAAAAAAGCACCAGATTAAGAAATTGATTGCACTTTCATCACATTCAAACAACAAGACATCATCAAAATGATGACCATTAACATTGTCATTGCAAATTGAATGTGCAAATTTGTAATTACTGTAGGACTGGTATGTCCTAAATCTTCATATAAAGCATGTTCAAACAAGTTGTTAAAAAATGGACTTAAAAGAAAATGTTGCAGATAATCTTTCTTCTTAATTAACCCATTTATGCCTAGCGTCTAGAAACATAAGGGCCTGAAAGGCCCAAAGTCGCTCACCTGAGATAACAAGATATTATTGGGACAAATCTTCTGACCAAGTTTCATGAAGATCGGAAAATAAATGTGGCCTCTAGAGTGTTAACAAGGTTTTACTATAGCCATATAAGGAAAAATGCCCCGCTCCCTGGCAGCCATGTTTTTCAACCAACCGGCATCATTTTTGAACTGTCCAAGATATTATTGGTATGAATCTTCTGACCAAGTTTCATGAAGATCGGACAGTAAATGTGGCCTCTAGAGTGTTAACAAGATTTTACTATAACCTTATATAGCCATATAAGGAAAAATGCCCCGCCCCCTGGCAGCCATGTTTTTCAACCAACTGACATCATTTTTGAACTGTCCAAGATATTATTGGTATGAATCTTCTGACCAAGTTTCATGAAGATCGGACAGTAAATATGGCCTCTAGAGTGTTAACAAGAATTTACTTTAGCCTTTTATAGCCATATAAGGAAAAATGCCCCGCCCCTTGGCGGCAATGTTTTTCAAGCAAACATAATCATTTTCGAACTCATCCAAAATATCATTAAGACAAATCTTCTGACCATATTTCATTAAGATTGGACAATAAATGTGGCCTCTAGAGTGTTTACAAGATTTTACTAAAGCAATATAAGGAAAAATGCCCCGCCCCCTGGCGGCCATGTTTTTCAACCAACCGGCATCATTTTTGAACTCGTCCAAGATATTATTAAGATGAATCTTCTGACCCAGTTTCATGAAGATTGGACAATAAATGTGGCCTCTAGAGTGTTAACGAGATTTTACTATAGCCATAAAAGGAAAAATGCCCTTCCCCTTGGTGGCCATGTTTTTCAAGCAAATGTTACCATTTTTGAACTCATCCAAGATATCAGTGGGACAAATCTTCTGAGCAAGTTTCATGAAGATCGGAAAATAAATGTGGCCTCTAGAGTGTTAACAAGGTTTTACTATAGCCATATAAGGTAAAATGCCCCATGTTTTTCAACCAACCGGCTTCATTTGCGAACTCGTCCAAGATATTATTGGGATTAATCTTCTGACCAAGTTTTATGAAGATCAGACAATAAATGTGGCCTCTGTTAACAAGATTTTACTATAGCCATATATATAGCCATATAAGGAAAAATGCCCCGCCCCTTGGCAGCCATGTTTTTCCAGCAAATGTAACCATTTTTTAACTCATCCAAGATATCATTGAAACCAATCTTCTGACCAAATTTCATGAAGATTGGAAAATAAATGTGGCCTCTAGAGAGTTAACAAGGCAATTGTTGACGCCGCACAACGCACAAGGACGACGGACAAAAAGCGATCACAAAAGCTCACCATGAGCAACGTGCTCAGGTGAGCTAAAAAGGCCTTGGCAAACAGCTTAGACCCAGATGAGACCCAGCATGATGCGGCGTCTCATCTGGGTCTACACTGTTTGCTTAAAGGAATTCCTGTAAGAAATAGTCTAAATATAGAAATAAATATACTAGACATCCCTAATTTTGGAAATAAATTGATCCAATTTAGAAGGATGGGAGAGTCCACTAACTTGAAGCATAATTGTGTTAAATAAACCTAACAGACCAAAATGCAAAAGTTCACATTGCAATCAATGAAATAAAATAATATTTTGATATATTTTTCACTTCTCAGATATAACATATCTGTATAAACCCGTTACATTTACTACATATAGTGTTAATTCTATTTGTAACAAGTGTTTATAACTTTTCATATTTTGTGCTCATAATTAAGTACGCAATGTTAATAACATAAACAACTTGATTAATAGATTACAAATTCAAGTACATGCTTCATGTTTTTAAAATAAAATACTGTTCTTCACAACACACACAATCCAGTTCTTGTAATTTAAAACATGAAATAAAACATACAAACACAAAATCCACATAAAAACAAATACAAGCTATTGTGCTGATATTTGAATTAAATGCCTTGTCAGAACTAGAAATGTTAAATGCCTTTTAAGAACTAGAAATGTAACGATGCATAACAAAAAATACTACATGAGAACACTATAGCCCTTAGTCGGACAAAGATGAAACATTAGTACCGGTATGTAAAAGATATACCCTGCATAAAATAATTATCAATCTTTTCTGTCAAAATTCCTCCATTAAATTAATTGCTGCCATGCGTTTACAACACACTGTAGTACTTATTTAACCTTTTCCATGACAGATTAAAGTCTATGAAACTGATAGTTGTGCAAACTATGCTAACAGTTTTTAACTATGCCTTATTGCCTGGGAGGGCAATATTCCATTGAGATAGTCCTGAACAAATTGGGACACAATGTTAGACGTGATATTTTCTCTCTCCTTACTGATGTACACTTTCTGCTCCGGGAAATCCAGTATCGTTAACAGGGGAGTGCTATCCGGAAGAGCGGCAAAATTGCGTACAGGGTCACAAATATCGTCCTGCAAAGAAAACAATCAGACTCTCTAAATTAAGATAGAGAAGAAATGCAACATAGGATATTGACATTCATGATTTAAGACATGTTAAAGTCCAAAACTAATTCATAATGATCAAGAATTGAATTCAGATAAAATATTAAAAACAAGACTATTGCCAAGCAATATATTTCCCCAACCGGCTCCACCATTGTCAGATTTGTTTTTTATTTGTTGCCATAGAAACCAGATTTTTTGATGTAGGAACAAAATGAAATGACGTGCATAATGTCCATATTGCCATCTATCCATGTTTCAAGTTCAAGTGAAAAAATATGAAGAACTTTTTAAGTTATCGCAGGATCCAGAAAAGTGTGGCAGACTGACAGACAGACAGACACACACACAGCGCAAACCATAAGTCCCCTCCGGTGAAACCGGTAGGGGACAATAAAATGTCAAGTGTAAAGCTATAATATCTGATATGAGCTGCATCATGCAAAAATGGGTCTTATGCGGGCAGCCTAACTCCAGATGTTGCTCACATTGAAATACATTTTTTAAGCTGAACCCTCATCTTGATTGTCTTTTTTTTACTGATATATGTTCAACTTTAGATGAAAAAGTCAAAATGATCTTGTACCTTTTCATATTTTGTGAGGACAATTTGCATTCCAACATTTAGTCACTGCACAATATACTTCTATACTGGTTATAAACAGTGGAATACATTTTCATAAGTTTAATCAACTTAACATTTCATTATCAGAGAGAATATTCTCTAAATACGAATAATTTAATAGTTTAATTTTTTTTTAAATTGTTAAATTCCATGACGTACTGGTAGAGGACCAATAGCCAAATGAATATTAATCTATCTAATATTTGTTCATACCCTGTTCCTAGCAATGAAACTGCCACTGAATAAAGGTCAGTGCTCCTTTATTCGATTTCATTAACATTCCACATGTTATAACATTGAGTAGAGTATTGTATGAAGCCACAAATGAGTCCACTTAATGACCCCATATTTGTGAAATGGGTGACAAACAACCTATAACAAACATTTCTTGTCATTTGCCAACATGAATTATGGATTCATCTTTCCAACTGTTATAGATGCACTTACTCTTTAATTTAATAAATACATTTAATATTGGTTTATTGTAAGCAAAAAAACTATTTATTTAGTGAAATAAACAAATCAAATTTGTGGCCATGTGATGATTTTGCATGCAATTTAAATTGATAATTATATCAACATATTATAAAAAGAACAATTCTTCAAATTAAAAATAGCTCAACATTACCAGCAGCAATTATGTGTTTTAACCCTTTGAGCGCTAGAACCGAATTTTAAAGGCCTTTGCAAACAGTTTGGATCCAGATGAGACGCCACAAAACGTGGCGTCTCATCAGGATCCAAACTGTTTGCTATTCTGATAGTATTCTTTGAAAAAAATCTAAGAAAATGCTACTTTTAGAAATTAAGCAGACAACATTTTTGCAGACTACAAATTTCCCAGCATGCAAAGGGTTAAGTTTTATTTATTACAACAAAATGCTGTACCCACAGTAGGCCTCCCACATGTAAAAAATCCAGTCCATGTAAACCATTTAACAGAACTCCCAATTAAGTGGGGCTAACACTTGTAAACAAGAATAATTTGAAGACCAAATCTTAAAATACATATTGGAAACAGAAACAGAACTCTCAGGAAAATGTTTCTACAATGACTAGTTCTTTGGCTATTGGTCCTATTTGGCTATTTATCCCAACCTCCGCGCAGAGATTTGACTGGAACCGGCATAGCTTGATAAAATCCCTGCCTTCATAACCAACCACGTGTTGATAGCCAAGCCATGTTTTACAATAATTTCCAGTTGTTATTTTTACTTTTTTTAATTAAGGTAATTTTTATTTTTGATTATGAACCTTAACTTACACGCTATTTTAAAAATATAAAAGAAAATAATACTTAATTTCATAAAATAATACTTATTTTTTTTTTTAATCCTATCAAATCTGGTAGGATACTCTTGTGATGGAAGAGCATGAATGTGAGAGCATTGAACCACAACTCTGCATGGAGATTGTATTTGTTCTTGACCAGTACAGTTGGCAGTTGTTTCTAGTTAGTTCAGGTTATAAAGCAGGTAATAATGGACTGTCAATCTGAGACTCTTGAGTTCAAATCATAGTCCATCCAGATACCTAATGTCGGGGATAGATCATGAAGTTATTTCTATAGCAATTCTCCCTTCATCTCTAATACGATAATGGCAGTACATGAATGTGCTCTTAGTACAGGTAAACTGACTAGATCAGCTAATTATGCCAAGGAAAAATGTGAATAAGTTAACTAACAGAAATTATATGACTTGAACACTGTTAAAATCAGTAGAAAATCCACACTTGCAAACAATTAGCTGAGCAAAGTAAGGGTAGTAACTCACATCTGCTCCAATAAAGAAGAATAAATCACGATGCTCTCCCTTGCTGTACTCTTCAGTAGCAGACGGCAGGAGGAGCTCCCTGGCCTTGTCAACATCCTCATCTTCAGGCTCTGAGAAACAGGAAACTATTCAATTACACATTGGCATTTTTATAACATCTCTGAGTTTTCTGGGTTTTTGCTGTTAATAAAAACAGATAACTGAATGTAGTAGTACAATGTAATGTATTATCCTTTCATGTCATGCTTATCATAAGAAACAATAAATTTCAGCCTAAATCCTTAATTTCTGTCCTCCATTACCTATTTATTTGAATAATTTAACTGTCACTTTTGGAAAGTTTGACTTCCTGAGGAAATAAGCAAAATGGAAAATCAATTGAATAAATAATGCGTAAAGAACCTCTTTGTTCTGAATTAAATGTTGGACATCAATTAATTCAACAATAATTCAAACAGTCATATGGATCAATTTTGAAGATAATGAACTTGATTTTGCTGTGGACAAAGATGAAGACCACTGCAGTTACCTACCAACAAACAGCACCAGACAGGCAGACTCATTCAGTGTAATGGCAGCTCCCTCTGTGAGCTCATTGACAGGCTTGGGGTACCATGGATACTCCTGCAAACATACAGTCTGGTGTTTGAGACATCATCATGTGCAGAAATAAGGCAGAAATACATAATACACTTTAACTCCAATATAGTGCGGTCCGTTATAATGTTGTGTCCAATATAACGTGGGGGGTCCTTGGATCCCGTTTTTTCTCCAACCTTCCATTTCTGATTCAAGTCCATGTTATGCAACTTCATGTATTTTCATAAATTCAAAGAAGCTGGCGATCACAGCTTGATTGCTTTATCCGTCCGTTTAACTGATTTTAATCGATTAGAGGTTAAACGACACTCGACAGCTAATTGGTGTTAATCTGTTGTGTAATGTCAATAAAGGTGTGAAAACTCGCGAGTCGGTGTTTATTACATGTATTCCCTATCAGAGCGGTTCGATGCGCTAATTTCAATAAGGCAAGTGCAAGCGGAATAATTATCAAATTAAAGTTATTTAAAACGATTACCTGTTTATGTTCCGTATTTATCGTGTATTGTATTTCGTTGTATAAACTATGGCTGTGTAAGTGTGTTATTGTTTATTATATGCTACACATGCTTGATAAATAAAGTTATCTTTGTGTGTGTTTAATGTTTCAGTACATATACGAAAAATACATTTAAAAATCCTGACGATTTATTTACATGCTAACGCAGTGTAATAGTTAACAGAGATGCACTTAAATTTTTGCCAGTTATCAGAAAGTCCACGGAAAGCACGTTTTTTACATGCTGCGTATGACGCAATAAAACATTTCTTTGTACATGTATCGTATTGCATTCAATCTAAATTTAAATTCGCTCGTCCAATGAAAGCTGTGTCCCATAATGCACTGTACTAATTTTTCTGAAAAATGGCGTAGGCATATGAATTTGTTTACGAAGTTCGTAAACATATTTCTTGTCATAAATGTTAAACATTATTTTTTTGTAAGTGATGTAATTATATTGGATTATCGGATAAATGTGCACATTAGAAAAGCGGTAGTTATACTGTTATCGTTCGATTCGGTTTACATGCATGTATTTGCGGTTGACAACACAGCATGAAGATACACAAGACCTATATTATAGGCTATACTTTACCTGTTTTAATAGCCCCTTAAATAAATTAGCTCAAAACTTATAACGCTTTCCGTTTATAACGCTGTTGCGTGGCTTGGACCCCGTCATCCGCGTTATATTGGAGTTACAGTGTACCACAGTTACTGAACACAATATACAGCAAGAGATTTTGCGATCGTTTCTTTTTTTTAGTTAAGGGGTTTTTAACATCAATAGCAAATCGTATCAGGGGATAACTACACTATTTCAATATAAACAAAACCCATGTTGAATGATATATTCTGAGCCTTGTTTGTTTCTCATAACCTGTGCCTCTTTTCGAACATGTGCTTATCCCTGTAAACCTGTGCCTTCGGTCAAACAACATGCCTTGCTGTCTCTTATGGTTTAAAAAAACAAGAATCTAGTCGTACTGTCTGTTTACCTAACATAATGAAACTATTGATCTAGCAAGATAATCATAGCCATGTTTCTCATGTTCAACAACATCCTTATCTCCAGAAGTATTTTTTGTGGTCTTTGTTTTTTTTTAAGCTTCAATATAATGTCTTAAGTGTGTGAACTGCGTAGTAAAGCGTGATATAAAGATTACAAACACATAAGTTAAGCTTAAACCTATTTATTTAAGCTCGATTGCATCGAAAGCCACAAGCTTATAGAAACGCTCTCGAGTCCGTTTCCTGGGCCTATAACCAGTACTTGATATCTTTGGGGAAGATCTTGAGAATGCTACCCGAGCTGGGATCACACCCATGACCTTCCGATTGCTAGACGGACACAAAAACATTAAAAATGAAAAATTAATGCAGATACTTTTATAACAAGGAATACACTGGTGACTTTATTCATTTTAACTCTATGTAACCCTCTAAACCAGAATCCCTACTAAACTGATTTTTTTCATTGTTTTAAGATTTGAGCCAGTTTTCACTGTATAATGTTAAAACAAAATATATTTTATTCCATTATGTAGCAAGTTACTGAACTGTCAAGGAATTGATGCAATACCTTTCAAAATTATTAATATTATTTTGTGATAAATACAAATAAACTTATGCTTTTATGTACAACATGCTCTCTAGAGACAAACAATAGCCGGTTGGATTTTGTTTTGCATCTTAGTTTTTCTTCTTTCACATTCCTCAACGCTCAGAGTAATTGAACTTAACAACACAAATTTTGATCAAAGAAACATTGTCTCTGTTATGGGTTATCAGTTATCATCAGAACAATTCTTGTACCCTATTAAAGACAAATTTCATTATGAGGATTGTTAGGACAAGATGGTTGGCCCACTGAAAAAAAGGTCCCAGGCCAGGGAAAACAAACAAACATTATTACATTGTATCAAACCCCAAAATTGCTTCTTTAAATATGCAGAAAATATACTGATCCTTTTATTGTTTTTTTTTGCATGCATTTTCTAAGAAGCCAGATGAAACTCCCCATTCCAGTATCTAGAAGTTCTATCAGGCCCTAGACTTGCAGAAACTATAATGCAATTGCACGATGAGAAGCCATTATATGAGGATGAGAGGCTATTACATTAACAGCTCATTTGTACAGGCTCTGAGCCTCATTACAAAGGCAGCTGAATCTCTGCATTCCTTAATTTGTTTTAAAGATGCTGATGTAGGTTGCTGTTACATCAGCACGCATTTTAACAATGATTGTTAATGTAGGCTATAAAAAAAATTCATCAGGTAGAAAAAATAGTACCGGTAATGCTATAATTTTTTTCTATTTTATTGCCTTGTAACTATAATAAACCTATAATGCACAAAAAAGCAAATAATGTACTTCTTAAGTCAAGAGGGCCATGATTGTTATGGTTTGCTCACTGAAATGGAACAGGAACTCCCTCTAATGCTAAAAAATGATGAATTTAGCGTCTCTGTCCCAAACATTGAAACACCTATCATGAGAACATTACACAT
Organism: Dreissena polymorpha; assembly: GCF_020536995.1. Classification (NCBI taxonomy): domain Eukaryota; kingdom Metazoa; phylum Mollusca; class Bivalvia; order Myida; family Dreissenidae; genus Dreissena; species Dreissena polymorpha. The sequence continues at coordinate 130,170,042 of NC_068357.1, read as the reverse complement.
AATGTATAGGATAAAATATGTGACAAATAGCAGGAACATTATTATGGAAATATTTTAATTCCATTCAGTGGTTGCAGAGAATATTTTTGCAGATTTTATTATAGTCATTTAAGGAAAACATTGTTCCCTGATCTTTATAAACACTCAACAAGAGATTTATGTGAAGCATGTATGCCCCCCCCCTTTGATCCAAGAGCAGTCATCAAAATCTGCAATAGTTAAGAGATCTTATTCAATATACTCCTACAATATTAACAAGGGCTGTTTGTAAAACATGCATGCCCCCCATATGGGCTGTCCGTTGTAGTGGCAGCCATTGTGTGAATACGTTTTTTGTCACTGTGACCTTGACCTTTGACCTAGTGACCTGAAAATCAATAGGGGTCATCTGCGAGTCATGATCAATGTACCTATGAAGTGTCATGATCCTTGGCATAAGCGTTCTTGAGTTATCATCCGGAAACCATTTTACTATTTTGGGACACCGTGACCTTGACCTTTGACCTTGTGACCTGTAAATCAATATGGGCGACATGCGAGTCATGATCAATGTACCTATGAAGTTTCATGATCCTAGGCGTAAGCGTTCTTGAGTTATCATCCGAAAACCATTTTACTATTTCGGGTCACCGTGACCTTTGACCTAGTGACCTGAAAATTAACAGGGGTCATCTGCGAGTCATGATCAATCTACCTATGAAGTTTCATGATCCTAGGCATAAGCATTCTTGAGTTATCATCAGAAAATCATTTTACTATTTCGGGTCACCGTGACCTTGACCTTTGACCAAGTGACCTCAAAATCAATAGGGGTCATCTGCGAGTCATGATCAATCTACCTATCAAGTTTCATGATCCTAGGCGTATGCGTTCTTGAGTTATCATCTGAAAACCATTTTACTATTTTGGGTCACCGTGAACGTGACCTTTGACCTAGTGACCTCAAAATCAATAGGGGTCATCTGCGAGTCATGATCTATCTAACAATGAAGTTTCATGATCCTAGGCGTATGCCTTCTTGAGTTATCATCCGGAAACCATTTTACTATTTCGGGTCATCGTGACCTTGACCTTTGACCTAGTGACCTCAAAATCAATAGGGGTCATCTGCGAGTCATGATCTATCTACCTATGAAGTTTCATGATCCTAGGCGTATGTGTTCTTGAGTTATCATCCGGAAACCATTTTACTATTTCGGGTCACCGTGACCTTGACCTCTGACCTAGTGACCTCAAAATCATTAGGGGTCTTCTGCGAGTCATGATCAATCTACCTATGAAGTTTCATGATCCTAGGCGTATGCGTTCTTGAGTTATCATCCGAAAACCATTTTACTATTTCGGGTCACTGTGACCTTGACCTCTGATCTATTGACCTCAATATCAATAGGGGTCATCTGTGAGTCATGATCAATGTATCTATGAAGTTTCATGATCCTAGGCATAAGCGTTCTTGAGTTATCATCCGGAAACCATTTTACTATTTTGGGACACCGTGACCTTGACCTTTGACCTTGTGACCTGAAAATCGATAGGGGTCATCTGCGAGTCATGATCAATGTACCTATGAAGTTTCATGATCCTAGGCATAAGCATTCTTGAGTTATCATCTGGAAACCATTTTACTATTTCAGGTCACCGTGACCTTTGACCTAGTGACCTCAAAATCAATAGGGGTCATCTGCGAGGCATGATCAATGTACCTATGAAATTTCATTATCCAAGGCCTAAGCGTTCTTGAGTTATCATCGGGAAACCATCGAGATCTGGTGGACGGACATACGGACATACAGACATATTGACATACGGACGGACCGACATGAGCAAAACAATATACCCCCTCTTTTTCGAAGGGGGGCATAAATATATTGACACATTTTTCGGAAATGACAGCGTCATGGTTGATTTCGGACACCAATTTTTGTGTGCGTATATAATACTCAGATTTTAAATCTTTACCAATGAATTTGGACCAAAATCGGGGGTTCGTATTGTACATGAGGGCGTTATATGTTTGCGGATTTACGGTACCTGTAATTATGTTTTTTTCACACCAAATATTTCAGTATTTATAAATAAACTTGTTATGACTGCTCAGTATCCTGTCAGTTTAATTGCAAGCCCATGCATAAGAGATATTAAGCAAGATCTCAGTCGTTCAATTAACTGCACAGACTCATAACTGAGCAATTTAGAAAACTGCAAATGCCTTAGCAACATGTGCAGAAGCTAGTCGCAATCCAGGAATGCAAAACATTATCTCATTTCAGTATTGAAGAAAGCATTAAAAATAAGAAATCATCTAGAAAATCTCTATATGCATACTTCAAAAAATAAGAATGTATGAAGAAGCAATCAAGATACCTCTATAAACCATTGTATAGATGGAGTGATAAGATTTTTTATTTGTTTTCATGAAATAATGAATGGAGATCTTTAGCTTCAAATGCAATAGCAAGAAGTTATGTAGTCCAAATTTTTGACGCTCTTAAATATTAAGCTACTTTTTATATGGGTAATATTTGGAGCGTACAAAGGGTGAAAGACCAATTATGTGGTGGGAATTTTTTGTTCTTTGTCTATATTGTTGCGCAAGGATTTTGTGCGCAACATTCAAGCCCCGATATAAGACACTTAATAACAACGGATTGCAATAATATTTACATACCTGTGTAGATAATTCATTTCTCGATAATGTTCCGTAAAAATTATGTAATGACACTTTGAATTTTGCACGCCTGAGCAATTTAAATCCAACCACTATTCAATTTTTCAATATCTCTCGATTCGCTCGCTGTGTAGATATAAATCGATAACACGACCTCGATGTAAAGCATCTGGTTTAAAGTGGAAGAATATACAGCGTAAAATACAGTTTGCGTTCGTCTGTTGTGGTGCAGCGCGTTACATAGTAAACCGATGTTATACTTTTCTGGATTAATTTAGCATTGTTTTTTTTCTAAATTGACAATTAAAAAGTTCTGAAATAAAGTACATCTTTTATTTTTATACTGTACATAAATAATATTGATACAGATCGTACAGTATACCGTCCTTTGTAACGTAGAATGTAAGTACATAAAACAACACAGACAGAGGTGCGAAAAAGACATGCATAAACACTTCCTGAAACTTAGAACAGTGAATAGAAACTGCACCATATCTGTTTTGAACATATGCTTATTAAATCGACAAAGATTAGCATACTAGATCTAGTTAGGTAAAAGTCGGTGTTAAAAGCTCATGTTAAATAAAATTACGCGTACACGTTACACCGTAATGCCTTCTTCTGATTGGTTCATATTTAAATCAGTTTCATGACATGGCTACAGGTCAGTGATTGTTTTGCGATTTAAGCAGAAGTTTAACTGAAGAATTTATGCCTTTCTAACTTCGAATCGACGATATTTGATGTAAAAATGAACTTCTGAATTAAAACTGAATGAGTTGGTAATGTTATTTTGCAATTTTACGCAAATTGATGAAAATTTAAACTTTCTGGTTTCCACCACTAAAAAGGTCCTTCAACGATGAGACGTTCCAAAGAATTTAGCCCATATAAATTCTTTGCGCGTCTTATAAATGAGACTAGAAGTTATGCAGATGTATGAAAATTATTGAGATAAATTTGATGTTAACATTTCCTGATCAACTGTCCTGACAAGCTGCAGCATGCATATATTTGTATTTTGATAAGCAAGTGTGACCTTGACCTTTAAACTATAATGGACAAAGGTTTTGTGTGCTACATCTCTCAATACTTAACAATTACTTGGCTGTTATGTTGTTTTTAAAGGGACCGTCAACCACAAAATTAATGACGAAAAAAGAAAAGTTCTAAAATACCGTATTTTTTTCACAACTATTAGTTGAAATTTATGAAAATATCATGATTGGTATATTACATTACTTGAAAAAAGTTAATATTTTCAGTATATTTGTTAACAAAATTTTGTGATGTGAAATCTAAAGTACATCGCAAAAATAGATGACATAACGATATACGCACTATAAATAACGCAAGTAGATTGATCATTTTATATATATGTATTCCTAACACAATACTAAGTGTATATACCTAACACAATGCTGAGTCTGCAAACCTTACACAATACTGAGTCTGCATACCTAACACAATACTGAGTCTGAATACCTAACACAATACAGAGTCTGGATACCTAACACAATACAAAGTCTGGATACCTAACACAATACAGAGTCTGGATACCTAACACAATACAGAGTCAGACTATCTAACACAATACTGAGTATGAATACCCAACACAATACTGAGTCTGAATACCTAACACAATACAGAGTCAGACTATCTAACACAATACAGAGTCTGAATACCTAACACAATACTGAGTCTGAATACCTAACACAATACAGAGTCAGACTATCTAACACAATACTGAGTATGAATACCTAACACAATACTGAGTCTGGATATCTAACACAATACAGAGTCTGGATACCTAACACAATACAGAGTCTGAATACCTAACACAATACAGAGTCTGGATTCTTTACACAATACAGAGTCTGAATACCCAACACAATACTGAATCTGAATACCTAACATCAATACTAAGTATGAATACCTAACACAATACAGAGTCTGGATACTTTACACAATACAGAGTCTGAATACCTAACACAATACAGAGTCTGGATACCTAACACAATACAGAGTCTGGATACTTTACACAATACTGAGTCTGGATACCTAACACAATACTGAGTCTGAATACTTAACACAATACAGAGTCTGGATACCTAACACAATACAGAGTCTGAATACCTAACACAATACAGAGTCTGGATACTTTACACAATACAGAGTCTGAATACCCAACACAAAACTGAGTCTGAATACCTAACATAAATACTGAGTCTGAATACCTAACACACTACTGAGTCTGTATACCTAACACAATACTGAGTGTGTATACCTAACATGATACTGAGTCTGTATACCTAACACACTACTGAGTCTGTATACCTAACACAATACTGAGTGTGTATACCTAACATGATACTGAGTCTGAATACCTAACACAATACTGAGTCTGTATACCTAACATAATACAGAGTCTGGATACCTAACACAATACTGAGTCCGAATACCTAACACAATACTGAGTATGAATACCTAACACAATACAGGGTCTGGATACCTAACACAATACTGAGTGTGTATACATAACATGATACTGAGTCTGTATACCTAACATAATACTGAGTCTGTATACCTAACATAATACAGAGTCTGAATACCTAACACAATACTGAGTCTGTATACCTAACACAATACTGAGTCTGTATACCTAACATAATACAGAGTCTGGATACCTAACACAATACTGAGTCCGAATACCTAACACAATACTGAGTATGAATACCTAACACAATACAGGGTCTGGATACCTAACACAATACTGAGTGTGTATACCTAACATGATACTGAGTCTGTATACCTAACATAATACTGAGTCTGTATACCTAACACAATACTGAGTCTGGATACCTAACACAATACTGAATCTGAATACCTAACACAATACAGAGTCTGAATACCTAACACAATACTGAGTCCGAATACCTAACACAATACTGAGTATGAATACCTAACACAATACTGAGTCTGAATACCTAACACAATACTGAGTATGAATACCTAACACAATACTGAGTCTGTATATCTAACACAATACTGAGTCTGTATACCTAACATAATACAGAATCTGAATACCTAACACAATACTGAGTGTGTATACCTAACATGATACTGAGTCTGTATACCTAACACACTACTGTGTATGTATACCTAGCATATTAATGAGTCTGGAAACCTAACACACTACTGAGTTTGTATACCAAACACAATACTGAGCCTGGATACCTAACACAATACAGAGTCTGGATACCTAACACAAAACTGAGTCTGGATACCTAACACAATACTGAGTCTGTATACCTAACACAATACTGAGTCTGAATACCTAACACAATACTGAGTCTGAATACCTAACACAATACAGAGTCTGTATACCTAACACAATACTGAGTCTAAATACCTAACACGATACTGAGTCTGTATACCTAACACAATACAGAGTTTGAATACCTCGCACAATACTTTGTCTGAATACCTAATACAAATACTGAGTCTGAATACATGCACAATACAGAGTCTGAATACATTCATAATACAAGCACAAATACTGAGTATCTTAAACTAACACAAAACTGAGTCTGGATACCTAACACAATACTTTGTCTGGATACTTACAGATAACTTAGTTGGAATATTTAAAACATTAGTGAGACTGGGAACCTAATGTACATGTAACATAAACTCCAAGAATCTGAACACAGTACAAGCAGTTACATTTTTGTTTACAAATGGTGGGTTTAAAATGGAACGAAATTCCTGTTAGATTTATGTAGAAAGCCATATTGCACACACATGTGCATTTGCAAACCTCTAGCTGATAAATTGAACATTCCTGTCTTGTTGTTATGCATGACTGCCTATACCTTCGTGATATATAACAGTTAATATAATCAAAATCTCACTGCTTGTGCAAATGTTAAGTGTTGCATATGGTGGCTATACATTTTTAGGGCATTGAAGAGGTAGAGGTAGTAGACAGCCCTATTTTCAATTAATGAATTTACCAGACCATTTCAAACAGACTGCAACACTTGTGTTCATATAAATCTGATATTTTATTACTTTTGCAGCATAAAGCCATTGAAAATCTGATTAAATTTATCATGGATGTGCTATTTGCCCCCCCCCCCAAAAAAAAATTGCATTGTCATAAAATTAACAAACTTAAGATGCATTTTAAGGATCATTAATGAGGAAAAAGCAAATTGAATTAAAGGAGTATGAAAAAGAAACTGTTAAAAAAAATCACATGACAAAAACAAATTCTATTAATAAGGCCTGAACTAGGCAATTTATTATAATTAAAAGGACTTCTGACTGACATGTTTAATCTGACACTTCTTATAAATGGTTCAAAGCAATTAACAATTGATTAGGCCTCTAAAAACACTGTGGGACATGAAGGAAGTGCACAAAGTATTCAAAACTTATATGTTTTCCCAGCAGATGGATTCACTATTCCCAAGGGGACAATACTTTTGATACGCTTTCCATTTAACACTAACACAACTGATTAATGCCAGCATGGCAGCTGGGAATGCTCTCTTAACTATCTCCCACAAGTACTGATAACAACCTGTCAAAAGCCTCATACTGGCTTGAGTGATCTACCGCTACAGAATCACCTTAAAGAAAACACAATAAACAATATGCTGAAAATTGTTCATGTATCCTCCATAATTCAAGGAGATATAATGCATGTGTGTTAAGTGTCAACTGTGCAATCTGCACAGGCTAATCAGGGACGACAGTTTTGCGCCTTTATGATTTATTTCGTTTCATGAAAGTCTCTTCTTAGCAAAAATCCAGTTAAGGGGAAGAGTGTCATCCCTGATTCGCCTGTGCAGACTGCACAGGCTAATCTGGTATGAAACTTTACGCACATGCATTAAACCCTATTTTCACAGAGAAGGCCATATTCATCATACTTTTCACCAGCCTCTGAATTGTCCATTGCAAGTGGATTTAAAAGAGACAACTTTCACAAATTTTGTTATTTTGTATCTTACAAATCCTATGCTTGCCACATGTGTAATATACCTGATAATTATTAATAAGTAAGAATACAATACAAATATTCACAATACTACCACTGTTGCTATGTTTAGATATCATGAATGAACAAGTGTTATATCATATGAAAATATTCAGCGTTTTAATACCCTGAGCAGAAGATACATGGCAATGTAATTATGACATTTTTCAGATAATTCTCTCACAAGGGGTCTCATAAAGGGTAATTATTGTCAGTCTATTATTATGTACTTTTGACATTTGTATGGTCTCCCTTCAATGTCTTAAGCATTTCAACATTTAGATACTCATTGATAAAGAACCTAAACTTGTAATTTAAACAATATTTTTCTGACTTTATCTCACATCAGCCATCAAGGAATCAAGAAGCACAGCTTATTTGAGTAAATGTGGGTTCCGGCAATGACATGATGGATTAATCTAGTTGTTACTTTAAAGTGAAACCATTTAAGTTTAGGTCAAATGCAAAATCTTAATCAATTTTAAAAAGAACTATTTTTCATGAACAAACATTCAAATTGTGTTATATTGTTTATGATGCCTTCTGCATCTTTGTTGACTTTATTAAAACAACAAAATGTTCTTAAACATCAATTTATTCATGTTTTGTTCACATCACAACCATTTGGTGTATCCATCAGCTGCATTTATGTGTTTATTATAATGACATAATAAACAAAAGAATGTGAAAATCAACAACTTTAAAGTGATATAACTGAATTTGTTAACAGGTAAAGCGTCTGTTTTTTTATAATGGGTCTGATGTCTACAATCTGAACAAGCACTGTTCTGGAAACTAAACTCTTGTATATTGAGAGAAGAAATTCCAAAACTAAAAAAAAAATGCCTCGCCTTCACTACAAACATGTTCTAAAGTAAATGAACATGCAACAATGAAGTCTTTGGTCTGCGGATTTGTTGCATTGTTTAAAAACCAAATGTTCATTAAAGAAATGTGTCACTTCTTGATTTACCATAGGGATGAGGTAAACAAAAATTCCTAGTAATTAATTTAATTAATTATTGATATCATCTCATTGGTTTCCATTTCAAATTCTGCCCAGGAATTGAACTTAAATCAAATTACGCATTTTCAAAACAGTGACAGTGCAGGCAGTGCTTACTTTTATCCACTCCCCTTATTTTTGCTTCCACAGGGCTTTTTTCGGGCTAAATTTATATAGCTGGTATTGGGTCATTATTTGCATTGGTGAGAGAAAATATTTGCTTTGCCTTATCCAGTAATAAAAAACAACAATCACAATTCAAGGTTTAATTTTTTATGTCCAGATTTAGAGATAATAAGTCTAGAAAAACGTCTTAGTTATGAAGACACAGTAGTAAAGTTGATTTCCTCACTGAACACAAGTAAATAACATTTGTAGAACATGGAAAACACCTCCCGATGGAAATACTTGCACTGTTTGACAGACGCAAATCATAAACCTGTTAACTTAAGAACAAAATAATTAGATTTATATTAATAGACACCTAAAAACAATTATGAGCTGTGTTTTTCCAATCAAGTTAGAGCCAAGGATTTTGTGCTAATATCAATTTCAGCATGATTATTCTGTCTGTCAGTTGATTGCATTTAATGGCCCAGTAAACTGGCTTCTCTTTGAAAATGAACATTCATCATTCACTACAGACACAAATTGTCTTACTTCGATAGTGGGAAAAATATGCACAAAGCAGCTTTTATTTGTGTTGGAATTTTCATATTTTTCCACAGTTTAGTCATATAAAAAAGTGGACATTGACCGTGCAAATGCTGTCATGACCAGGGATCATATTTTCCCGCAACATCAATCGGTCTGGAGATACATGTAAATGGGGAAAAAGTATCCGAAAATTGATACCCGAAATCATGACAAATTACATTAAAATATATACCATTGATTTTGCCATTCATTAAGGTGGTACAATAAATGCACAAGTAAAATTCCCTTAGGCATTTTTTTTTTAAACGGAACATACGAGTTTTCTCGGCTGGTTTTATCATTTGCTATTTCATAGTTGTTTCGTGCGCTGTTTTATCAGACTTTTTTATCGTTGTCAATATTATTAATCTGTGTAAGTCTATGCCGATGTTTTAAATCGTAGTCGACTCGATAATAGCTTACAAACATGCCTTGAACCAAACAAATGTCTGTGCGTAGGTTGGCTACTGACAATAACAAAACCAAATAATTAAGAAATAATTGGTGTACCTTATAGTTTGTTGTCAAATAAACCACGGCCGATAGTTTAGATGCGTAGGGATTAAATCACGAGTGCAAAGCACGAGTGATTTGAAACCGCCAACTAATTTTCTGGTCGTGGGTTATTCAACAACAAACTATAAAGTACACGAATTATTTCGATTCTTACACGGTTTTTACTAAAAATTTATACAGTGTATATTATTTTTCTTGTGTACTATTTTATGTGAAGTTCCGCCCATAAAAATAACTTTCGGCTGTTTTGTCGATCAGATCCGCGACTTTCATTCCTAATTATATTACCGGATTATTACGCTGGTGGAAAATGTATCGGCATGTTTTGTTTAGTTTCAGCGCGTGCTTTCAGTGTATAAGATCCGCCCATAATTATTGCAGAATAACCCATAGACGATTTTCTTCTTTGTTTATATGAAAGTTTTCACATACCGTGTTAGAATCGCAACATATTGTTTTGTTTCACATGCATGTCAATTAACATCGAAGACTGATTATAATTAAACCAGTGCGCGCAGTCACCTTAGCAGACAAAACAGAAAAAAACGATATAACAATGATATCTATGAATAGACACACAATGACACCGATAATCGATCGATATGTACATCACAGGCCTTAAGTCTCTTAAATTGTTTTGCGATTTTTTCAGTTTGCAAAATGTTCGACCACCCTCAATAATTTCAGACGCGTCTTTAATCTGCTGTTCACAAGTTTTTTATTCTTTGTCTGACGTGCAATAAACCGGTCCTGACTGGTTTAGAGACAAGACTGCAGCGAATGGTTTATCACACCTAATCGAGATAAGAATGTCTTTAGGGTGTCTTAGCATGTGCACTGTGTAATCGATTTCACGACATGTGAATTTTAGTAAACAGATTCGGACCGACTGTTTGGGATTTTCAATTGGTCTTTCATGACCCCAATTGGTCTAGGACCGACAAAACCGAAAAAATATGATCCCTGGTCATGACTAATCCCATGCAAACACGCTATGTGGCCATGATAGGACTCAAACTTGTGATCCAAGGACCGTGAGCCAGCACTCTACCTCAATAAACTGTGCTAGCCAATGTAAGGCAAGCAGCTCTGCTTGAAAAGGCTCATGATCGAGAGGCATTTATGTGCTTGTATTATTTACCTTAACAATAAATTCAAAAGAACCTTTAGTACTACCACTTAATGTAAAGTCGAGCTAAAAATGTTTCATTTGTGTCTTGTGCAGATTTATAATTCATTAAAAAAGAATACTGAGAATATAACAAAATTTTATGACAATCAACAATCAACATTAATGTTTTGTGAGTAGAGTAACAGCAAGTAGAATTGAGTGTTTTATTTATGCCATTTTGCAAAGGTGTCAAGAACTTTCTATTATGTTTAAGAAGAATGTTTTATAGACGAAATAAAAACAATACCCTAAGCGCTCAATGACAAATGTACGCTTTTTGAAAGTTAAATAAACATGGCCATTTATGTTGTTGATCTGTGTTGGTGAAGATATAATTTATCATTGGATAGAAACTTTTTTGATGGGATAAATAGTATATAAGGTTAGTGTTTCTGTAAACTTGAATTAATTCAACTTGCCTGTGAACAGCTTACATGGCTTGGCCAGCATAGCAGAGAAAACCTTTCTTTCTTCAATTGGTCAGATAAATTAAATTACACAAAGTATCTTATCTAATATTCTATTTCTCTCTTATTTAAGAACCAACAACAAAGATGGGTAGAAATCAAAAGGATTTTGTGTGTAAAAGTATGAGAATAAAGTGAATGGCTTTGAGTCAATCTCATTATTTATTGTTTGGTTCAAATATAGCTCATTAGCTGTTACTAGGCTTTCAAATATCTTCCATAAATATTGTAAAAGAAGTTTGACTGGAATAAATGTGGACAGCACATATGGTTGCAATCAGTGCATTGATTTACACCACTTCTTGGTTCTTCATATTTCAGCTGCTGAATCTGGGAAAACCAGGTTTTATGCTTATTGTAAGTGTGGTCCCAGATAAGCTTGTGCTGTCAGATCAGGGCCCGTATTCACCAAACAATTCTTAGAATAAAGAAAATTCTTTAAATTAGAATATTCAATAATTTCTTTAATTTTGAATCAAACTCTGCAGTAAACACCTCTTTCTATATTATTTTTCATATAGAACATTTTGTTGATGACATAATCACCAGTGGAGGCCTGTATATATTCAAACACTGAACACATTTTTCTTGGTTCTAAGTCTATTCTTTATTCTTAAGTCTAAGAATCGGTTGGTGAATACGGGCCCTGGATAGTAAGAGAAAACGCTTTTTGCTTTTATGGATTTTATAGCGCAGGCTAATCTAGGACGACCCTTAAATCACATAAAATCAAGACTAGTTCTACAAGAGCTTGGCTCAAATACAAAGACTCAAGAAGTTGTATCAATCAACTCACTGACTAAAAACTACTTTTTAAGAACACCTACAACATTACAAACACACAGTAAAATTTTCAAACAAAATGAAAATCTCAGTGCTCACAAATTTAAACAAGACTAAATGTGATTAAAATGTTCTTAAAGTAAAATGGTCAATTGCCCTTGCAAAACATTCCAGACTTAAATGTAACAGGCTCTGCTAGATTCTCTTATGTCAATGTTTATCTGTACCCCACAAGTCTCACATGAAAGTGATGAACACAGTTGCTACCTCTCTTTGATATTTGCTGATAAGCAGTTGGCTTCTGGGTTTCACACGAATATTAACATGTTTTGTTAGCCCTGCAGAGAGCAGTTGCACAATGTTCATTTTGGAGGTTAGGAAACCCTCTGTATGATATATTTCTCTCAAGAAGAAAGATTCATGATATACACCTACAGGTATTACAATGGAGATTCAATGTTGGATTTTTAGTCTATTTGCAACGCAAAAAGGCTTTTATAATACCGCATTTCAAAATCACACTGGAAACGGTTGACCTTTTCAGGGCTTTTTTCAGCTTTTGGGAAGATAGCCCATGGCTTTTAAATTGGGAATTTTATTGGCATTTTCTAGAAATTGGGAAAATAAATTGGGATTTAAAACTACGTGAATGAGTTCAGCATCTTATCACAAACACCACCATGATCAACAGTTTTCCACATAATACATTGTAAGCACACACAAAGTCTTCAGTCACACCAGGCACCATTTTATTAGGAGACACTTTATCTTCTTCTGAAAAACTACTGCTTTCAACATGTTGAATATCAGTCAGCACTTTGCTTTCGGAAATCAACATGACCATGCTAAAGTCACTTGTTATTAAATCACTATCATTAACAATGGAAGGAGTTTCAATGGGAAGACTTGTACTTCTTGACGATGTTTGTTTATTTAATGACGCTTGCTTAACAAAATCAACAGTTGTCATTTTGCTGCCAGGGTTTTTCTTAGGAATCTTTTTCATGTAATATTTTAAATTGCCCGACATATTTGTTTTCCATGCAGCCGAATCACAAAACGCGGAATTTCATCACAAATCTAATAAGTGCCCGAACAACACGGAGAATATCGTGCACAAAAATAATGCCGTCGTCATCCAAATCAAGGTATAGTCTAAAACCCGTACGAGACCGGATCTGACTAAGCTTTGTTAAAAAGCGAAACAGCCGATGTCATTAACATTTTTTTCCCAATTGGGAATTTTTTAGCAAATTTTGGGTAAAAAGTATACTTTTTGCGATTGGGAATATAGCCGAATTTTGACTATAAAATCGGGCCAAAAAAAAGCCCTGAACTTTTCCAAACCTTCCCTGATTTGGGCAGACAAAATACATATTTAATATAGTATTTCATATTTCTTACAATTTTTCATTTAGAAACTTTTTCGAACATTTTCTTCCAAGAACATTGCTTACATAATTTTTAGTTAATTTTTCTAAGACAGTTTTACGTAAAAAAAAGTTCATTGAAACTTAAACAAATTTCATTCGTAAAACAATTCTGTTATTGGCAAAAGCAAGTTATTCTTAGAAAATTACCATCTATAAGGCAAACTTAAAAGAATTGTGTCCCTTGAAAACAAAGGGAGACAATTATATTACTGCTTCGAGCAAGGTAGGGGACTTTTCTTGCTTGGCAATAGTCTTGTTCTTCATAAAAAATCTTTTTGATAGCCTTTTACATTTTCATTCAGACAACTAATCCTTTTACATTTACTTCAGCAGAAACTTCCCTGTATCTTGCAAATAGACTTTCAACGCGCTCTCGTTCAGCATAGCTGGTTTCGACCATTATTTACTAATCAACATCCAAGTAATTGTTGGTGAATTTTCTAGCCAGTAGACCAAAAAAAACAAGTGTTCCGTGGTCGGAGACATATGCCCCCACGCCCCAAACGTGGCCTTGACCATGACCTTGACCTTTGACCTAGTGACCCGAAAATCAATAGGGGTCATGTGCCAGTCATGATTAATGTACCTATGAAGTTTCATGATCCTAGGCCTAAGCGTTCTTGAGTTATCATCCAGAAACCATTTGGTGGACCGACCGACCAACCGACATGTGCAAAACAATATACCCCCTCTTCTTTGAAAGGGGGCATAATAATTTTCTACCACCACTGCATTGGTTAAATTGAGCATCATAGGTATACAGCATTGAATTTCAAAAGGATGCTAGACAAATGTTGAACATTAAACTATTGTATCTCAAATTGATATAAGGAGTCAGTACAACAGTTCTGCACTAAACATTCCAAATAAATAATTGTGTGCAAGTCCTTTAATCTGACCATGTATACTTAGAGGATATGTTGCTAAATGTTATAATAATTTTATGACGAATTATGTGCACTTTTATACTTTATATGCCCCGTTGGTGCACAAAGTTACCATGTGACAATGAAATTCAATGTCACATGGTACCTCTTTGCACCGACGGGGCGATTAATTATTGTTATAATGTTATAATTATGTTCCCTTTTGTTTTCTGTTCTGATATACAAACATAATTCATATTATGTAGTTTCATAATGACATATGAACATGTTTTATTATTAGGTTTTGCATAAGTGTGCTTTCCAGCACACAGATCAAGCACTTTCTTCACAAGAAATACATTCCATTTTCCCTGAAAGCCACTATAGGCTACTGACATTTCACTATTTGCTATTAAAGCAACTAGTTCCAAGATTGAGGTATTTAATTAAAAAGGTCTGGAAATGCCTTAAATTGCAGATTTAATCACAGGACTGTTGAGCTCTACATTATACTAGGCCTAAGCATTCTTGATATATCATCCGGAAACCATTTTACTATTTCGAGTCACTGTGACCTTGACCTTTGACCTAGTGACCTGAAAATTAATAGGGGTCATCTGCCAGTCATGATCAATGTACCTATGAAGTTTCATGATCCTAGGCCTAAGCCTTCTTGAGTTATTATCCGGAAACCATCTGGTGTACGGACCGACCGACATGTGCAAAACAATATACCCCCTCTTCTTCGAAGGGGGGCATAAAAATAAAATAATTTTAATAAGAAAAATGTTTGTCCCCAGCATGACAGGACTTGAACAAGAGTCCTTTGGATTAAAAGGATCCCTCATTTCCCACTTGGCCATCCTAACTGTAAAAGTTCAGCATGCATTTTATACTTGATATAAGTGATCCACGTGTTGTTACATAATTTAAAGGAAACAAAAGAATCATTCCAAATTACTCCATTTTGCATTAACTTGTAAAGCTTTACAAATTTATCTATTCCAAATGTTGAGGATTGGTTATCAAAGTGAAGTGAATGCCTTGACCACAGACATTTTTTTGACAATCAATTGGACCCCTATAAAGGACAGACACAGATTTTATATATTAAAGACAGACATACATGTAGGTTAAATGACAGTAAATTTGATGCCTTGACCACAGACATAGGTTAGTTGACAGTGGATAGAACGACTCCTTACCAGTGCGTCAACATCCTCCTGCACTGCTAATCTGCCATCAGGAGTTATCACTGTACCAGCCTCATCCAACATTACCAGCATGGGTATCCCTACAATAGGACGAACACATAGACTTACATGGCAGGTATGGAGAAATTTTAACATATAATTATTGTTGTTAAGTAAGAAGAAAGTCTTTTTTAACCTTTTTATCTTTAGGTAAACAACTTGTTTTACAGACTAAAACAATTTTGTATAGAGGACTGCCAAAGGAAATCCCTGTCAACTTTCATAACAATTGGCATGATATATTATATGGATAAGTCGCAGAATACAACATAACATTTAAATTGAGCATAAGTGTACAAACAATTGACATGATATCTAATAAGATGGGGGGGGGGGGGGGTTAACAAACATTATTGTCCATAATTCTAGAATTGAGAATCCAAGTCCACGTGAATATGTTACCAGTTTAGTGTTTATGTGTCTTACAGGGGCCTTTTTCATGTTTTGGTATATTGACAAAAATATAAAAAAGTTGTTTCAGATTCGCACGTTTTCATTTTAGTTATGATTAGGGATGGCAACGAATATCCGAATATCCGAATATTCGATCACGGACCGAATATTCGGATACTGTCTTTCGAATCGAATATTCGGAAGCAAAAAAATCAAAAAAATCGAGTAATTTCAAAGACTTTGTATTCATGAAATTTGCTTCAAACATTGTAAAAAAAGTTGTTCCGCGTGTCATAATGTTTATTCCGATAGGCGCGATAATGCGTCGCTATGGTGATGACAGTATACCGGTCATAAATCCCGCTAATTGCCTAACAAAGACAGTCACTTTGTGTCAAAATTATGATAGGTGCAAATCGCGTCGGCAATCAAAACACCGACCTGTACTTGATCCAATGACTCGAATTACGTTTAAAATTATCAAAGATTAAACGAGTAAAGGAAAAGCCAACTTGGTGTAAAAACAAGTATGGCAATTAAAACACCGACCCGTCTTGGTCTAATAACTCGAATTACATTTAAAATGATCACAGATTAAATGAGTAAAAGAAGAGCCGACTTCGTGTGAAAAACAAAAAAGATCGTATGGTTATAATCACGCTGTCGAATAAAAAAGCTTTTAGAAAATATTTACTCAACCTCGAATAAGTATTTGCGTATCGTATGGTCCAAACTTTAATTTATTACTCAATATTCAATCAGGTATTATACTTAAATAAACGTTTTTGGTATTTCGCCCTCTTTTAATTGAAAATATATTAATTGCTACACGCATAAAGTAAATCTCTGTCCACAAATAATGCCACCTACGCCTTCCGCTGCTTTGAAGTATTTCACGAGATCATCCGATAAGAAGTCGCCGATACGAGTGACTTTTAAACGTGGAAACTTTAAAAGACTGACTTTTTAGTCTGTTAAACAGGTTCAATTTGTGTTGTGGCTATGTAAATTATTCGTTCGAGTTCAGCTTAAATTATATTTAGATCTAACTGTTTTGTCATGTAATTATTTTGTCGTCATGTAAATATTATGTTTCTCGTTCTATTGTTTATGTACAATATTAAAAGTTTAAAAAAAGTTTTTTTCATTCAATTTTAACAATAAAAAGTAATCAACAAAATCAGCTCCGAATTAGCGACGGCAACGCTGTGTCAATATTTAGTCACTTCCGGTGAACTTCCGGTAAAAACGAAAGTAAAATTCATGGAGTAATGGTACGGTAAACAAATTTGATTTTTTTTCCAACCGATGTTGACCGAATATCCGAATATTCGTTCGGAAGGGTGACCGAATATTCGAATACCAAAATCGGTATTCGTTGCCATCTCTAGTTATGATATTTGTGAGGAAACAGTAGTAGTACTAGTACTGAACATTTAACATGCACTAAAATAGCATCTTAAATATGCATTATATGCATCTTTTGACAATTTAAAAACCTAAAAATTATCAAGCGTTTATTCAATTGTTTCGCATTGCATTTTGTGAAAAACCAGGATTGCTTATATAAAGTATAAAATACAACCGTCATTGTATGAGCATGGATGGTCAAGAGGTCTAAGTGGTAGACTTTAAGTCCAGGACTCAAGGAGTCAGTGGTTCAATCCCTGCTGAGGGTTACTTAAAAAAATAATATATTCTTGACTTTTTACTGGAGCTTTTTAGATCCAATGTTTACATTTATCAATATACGGTAAAGCATTTAATGACAAAATTCAAAACATGCCAAAATCTGTGAAAAGGCCCCTTTAACAGAATGCCTGCTTTGGAACACCACACCTACCTTCCACTTCATAGAGATTCTTCAACTTCTGTGACCGTGCATCTCCCATTGGGAGTGCCCCCCATGGCATTGTGTTTGCATAGCTTGTAAAGGAGTCTTCAGACCTGTCAGAGGATATGAACACTATCTCAAACTTCTTGCCTTCCGATTTCAGCTTTTCGTAGGTCCGAATGAGCGCCGGGGTGAAGCTGCGACAGGGTGGGCACTACAATGTCAAAAACAATTTGTCTATTTCATGACTTGATGCAAATCCATGAAAATTGCAAGGCAAAGAGCTCGAATGCTAATATTGGTTGAAAGATGGAGAGAAACCTTTGTATGCATATCCTTTACTTTGGGATAACCATATTTCCTTTATTGTGATTGAAAGTTTGGGGTAAAGGTCTTATGCTTAGGTGAATGCTCTGAGAGTTGTCTTAAACAATATATGATAAAATATTCAAACATTGCAGTGGGAACCATCAGCCAAGTTTTGTTAAAATGTGGTCTTTGAAAAAAATACTATTAACAAATCCCCAGATGACTGCAAGTCCGCCATCTTGAATTTATCATCCATTCAAAAATTATGCCACACACTCCTTAAGAATATGAAGGAAAGAATGTTTGTGTAAATTGAAGAAGTAGTTTAAAGGTTTATCATTGATCCCTGATGGCCATCAATCAGTCATTATAAATGTTATTTGGGAAAAAAAACTATTGTTCAGGCTTTAATGCAAACTTAAGGCATTTACCAGAAAACACCTGCTTGATGTTGCAAACTGCCCCCCAATGCCCAATCAATTAACTTTGATTAAAACCTGGTTAAAAAGGACTTAAAGCAGCTACCAAAGCCTGGTATAATAAGCTGTATATGCTGGTGCTATAAAATGCTAAGTTTGCCCATATTTGGGGTATCTCATCTTGCTATAGATTATCATCACTACTACAAATAAAGAAAATTCAATTATTTATTGGATCCAATAATTATTTGTTTATCTAGAAATTGCAATCAATCTAATCAGAAAAATTGAAAAAAGAAATGCAACCAGTAATTATTGATCATTGGATGTAAAAGATGAATGCACATGTTTTGATGCAGTCACAAAGGATCTCCAATACATGATTGTCCATGACAATATGGTATGGCTCCTACAATATGAATTTATGATTGAAACAAATTAATATTTGTTTGAAAATGGACACTTGCTTTTGTAAAATATTGATTGCCTGGCCAAGAACCTCATCAGGAGATGGATATAAAGCTATGCCTTGATTTTTTTATGCCCCCGAAGGAGGGCATATAGTGATAGCACTGTCCGTCTGTGTACATCTGTCTGTCCCTCACACTTTTGCGTTTTGGTTTTTAAAAATGCTCATAACTTCTATGTCGCTTCAGATGTAACCTTCATATTTGGTATGCATGTGTACATGTATATGGACAAGGCCTTTCCATACGCACACAAATTTTGACCCCTTTGACCTTGACCTTAGGGTCCGCATTTAGGTTTCAAAATCTGTGTTTAGGTTTCGAAAAAGTGTTTTTCGGGGGCATATGTCTTCCGATGGAGACAGCTCTTGTTAAACATTGAAAAACAAAATGTTTTAAAGATTAATAATTCTGAAAATTGGGGTTTCTGATCAACCTTTGGATCCATTTAAAAAAACAAAAACAAATAACAACAAGAGTTCCGCGGTCGGAGATGACCGCATTGAAGCCGGATTTTTGATTTAAATGACAGGAAAGTACCTTTCGTGTTTTTGTCAATGCAATACTTAAATTACTGAAATATTGTTCAAAGGTCAAAATGAAATGTAAGTACTTTTCAAGGCATGAGCAAAGTTTGAGATTCTAGGTCCAAGCATACCAAAGTTACAACAATTTTAACATTTTAACATTTAAGTTCACAGTGACCTTGACCTTCAAATGAATGACATTGAAATGAATGACCTTGAAATGACCAGTGGTCATCTAAGTGTGCTTGCAAACCTTTACGTCAAGTTTGAGATTCTAGGTCCAAGCATACCAAAGTTATAACAATTTTAACATTTTAACATTGAAGGTCACAGTGACCTTGACCTTCAAATGAATGACATTGAAATGACCAGTGGTCATCTTCTAGTACTGGCCAATCTTTATTTCAAGTTTGAAGACTCTAGGTACAAGCATACCAAAGTTATAACATGAAATAAGAACTTTAACATTTTTACATTCAAGGTCACAGTGACCTTGACCTTCAAATGAATGACCTTGAAATGTCCAGTGGTTACTTACTAGTTCTGGCCAACCTTCATGTCAAGTTTCAAGACTCTAGGTCCAAGCATACCAAAGTTATAACAACTTTAACACTTTTACATTCAAGGTCACAGTGACCTTGACCTTCAAATGAATGACCTTGAAATGTCCAGTGGTTACTTACTAGTTCTGGCCAACCTTCATGTCAAGTTTCAAGACTCTAGGTCCAAGCATACCAAAGTTATAACAACTTTAACATTTTTATATTGAAGGTCACAGTGACCTTCACCTTCAAATGAATGACCTTGAAATGACCAGTGGTCATCTGTTAATCCTGGCCAACCTTCATGTCAAGTTTGAAGACTCTAGGTCCAAGCATACCAAAGTTATACCATGAAATAAGAACTTTAACATTTTTACATTCAAGGTCACAGTGACCTTGACCTTCATATGAATGACCTTGAAATGACCAGTGGTTACTAACTAGTTATGGCCAACCTTCATGTCAAGTTTCAAGACTCTAGGTCCAAGCATACCAAAGTTATAAGAACTTTAACATTTTTTATATTGAAGGTCACAGTGACCTTGACCTTCAAATGAATGACCTTGAAATGACCAGTGGTCATCTGTTAATCCTGGCCAACCTTCATGTCAAGTTTGAAGACTCTAGGTCCAAGCATACCAAAGTTATACCATGAAATAAGAACTTTAACATTTTCGAGCACGCCGCCACCCCGCCCGCCCGCCCGCCCGCCCGCCCCCCCGCCCGCCCGACAACATCAATCTATAAGCCGAGATTTTTTCGAAAAAAATCCGGCTAACAACAAAACAAATGAAGATATAGCTTGTGCTTTAGTGTCTGCACAGAGTCTGATTCAATTATTATCAAACAAAGGTGCTGTTCAGAAATGTTAAGACAGAACAAAATTATCCTCTAAGAAATTCTTAACAGTCCAAAGACTGCTCAACCAATTAATGGTAGTGTAAAATCAATTAGGGACCAATTTGGCCCCACTTGAATTTCCAATAAAAATAACTCCATATCAATACAGCTCATCAATTTATAATGGGGGAGGATCTGCTGCAGAAAATGCAATCATTAACATGAATTTGTGGAGTTAACAAGTGCATTCTGGCCATTGAAGTCTCCATAAAATAATAATCAATAAATCTGCTTGAAAATTAAACAATACATTTTGTTTAAAGCGGAGAAAATGTTACCAGCATACAGCTTACAGTTTGACAAAACTTAAAAACTTCATAAAACAAGGAAAATGGCATAACACAAGTTTTTCAACATTTCAAATATTGAATTATATAATTGTGCATTGCCAAGATACATGTAGATCTGATTGACTGATACCTATACATACAATTTATGTGCAATACTTCCATCAAAACTTAATTCATTGTGCACATAAAATATTGTCTATTTTAAGTTTTAATAACCTTGATTCAACTGGTCCCAAATGCAATCCCAAGCTTGGTCTACATGTAAGCTATCAACATACACACAATTGCAGAATAATATCTAGACAAGAGCACCGCATAACAGGTGCCACGCTCGGCTGCGATAGCTTGTCAGAATTTAAAACAAAATAATTGAGGTCACAGTGACCTTTGACCTAATGACCCAAAATGGGTGTGGCATGTAGAACTCATCAAGGTGCCTCTACATATGAAGTTTAAAAGTTGTAGGTGGAAGCACTTTGATTTTAGAGGCAGTGTTGAGGTTTTAGCACGACGCCGGCGGACGGCGAGCAGGCTATGACAATAGCTCGGGTTTTCTCCGAAAACAGCCTCGCTAATACAAACTAAAGCTATTGAGAGAAAACTGTTTTTCTTCTTATAGTGACCTTGATTGTGACAAATCGGTCCCTAATGGAAGTACCACCTTTCACGAGAGTGAGAACTGTTTATCTATTATTTAATTTCTTAACTTTGACCTGACACACACCAAATATTATCCCAAGCTAGTTTCATTACCATTGGTCAATTCAAACTTAAACCAAACCTTAGTACCCAATCAAATAACCAGTATTTTAAACTTTAAGCCCCAGTACCAGGTGTTGAAGAATTTTTCCAGAGCCGGTCGCCCTGCAGGGCGAGTAGGCCTGACAATCCACTCGCCCTTCACTTTATTCTACTCGCCCTGCATTAAAAAAATAGATATCTATATTTATAGTTATGATCAACCAGAAACTTAGTTCTGGCTACCATAACTTTAAATGTCGCTTTTTATTATTTTTGACTGGCGCGACTTTATATATGTACAGATATGTCAATACTATATAAACTGTACGCTGAAGTTTCTTTAGCTACCAGAACCTTTTAAACCTACTTTACATAGTGACACTAAACTGCAAACAAATTAACTACATTATCTGATGGATTATATTTGCTTTCCTTACGTTTTCTGCACCTCTTTCCTTTTCTCAATTCTTTCCGCTTCTCGTTTGACGACCTTTCTAATTCGTTGTGTTCCCTGTCACCACCACCTTGCGGATATTTTAAAATAGAACCCTTTTCCATTTTCATATTTCAGACGAACTTTTACCGAAAGACACGCTTGATTGACAAACGGTTACAATATGGAAAATTTTGCCTAAGGCTTCTGATCACGAAATTCAGAATTATTCTGTTTATTAATAATAATTTTTTTCTGTTTATTTTTTTAATTAAATATTAAAAGTATTATAATTAACCAGTGATGTATTATTGTTTTATTGATATTTACATTAAAATTCACGGAATGACCAATGTATTTAACAGTTTTATTCACTTTTAATCGATTAGCTACATGTAAGAGCACTGACAACGACGAAAAAGAGCGCATCCGATTTCGAGAATTGTTTTTACTGTGCCCGTGACGTCATTTTTCATTGTCAACACAAAAGTGCAGTTTCTTTGTGTACTTAACGTATTTTTTGTTCGTTCGAAAAATTGTTCGCAATTTGTATCGATGTGAAAGGAGTTCTGGAACTGAATTTATATTTCTCAACTTGAAAAACAGCACTCGCCTGGTCGGTCGAGTATTTGATAAATTTTACTCGTCCGACCGTCAACTTCACTCGCATATGCGGGCGGTCGACTGGATTCTTCAACCCCTGAGTACCATATAAATACGGATGGACTCAAGTGGTCCCGGATTGACCCGGTTCCCTTGATCAAGACCCGGGATGAACCAGGATGATCAGTGGCCTTTTGGGATTATTGAGCATCAATAGTCTTCCAAAGACCATCACCCCGATGACAACACGGCATCCACACGGACCAACCCGGCAGCAACACGCCATCAACAGGGCGCGCTCACGCAGACTGTCCTGGACAGTCCCGCAAGAGCTACTGACCTACACAGCAGAGACACTGATTAACACGGACCAACACGGCATCCACACAGAACATATCCAACATACAGGACAACGACACGGACTAACACAGCATTCATACGGACCAAACATGATCTGCATGAGTTTCGATGATTCCATCATTCTACAATCAAATCTCGAAAGTGTAACCTCGTTTACATATCTAAACATCAAAATGCCACCTTAAATGAAGCGTATTGTAAAAGTGGATCTTCCAATTCCCAAAAGATTGTCAGGAGCAGCATCTGCTACCAATAATGAACAGCAGCAACAAGGAGAAACAAGATTGAGGCCCAGATCAAGATTGCCATTACATTTATAAGAAGATCAACAAACATCAGTACCACTAACAGAGACTGACGCCTAAAAAAAGAAGACGTCCCTTGTCCTTTCAGAGAAAAGGAGGTCATCATGGCCGATTGGTTGAATGATCACCCTATTTCTATTCTTGTTGAACACAAAAGCATTGCTGCTTAATTCAACCCAAATGAATTTGTAGTCGGCGTCAACCAAGGCCATGAAGATTATTGAATGGTAATAGTTGAAGTACAAGGAGCTAGCTAACCTAGGAACATGTACGGCGATAAATAAAACAACATGGTAATGCAACAGCTATAAGTTTCAAAACTGCTTGACGATGCTCTTCTGCTCATCTTGCATTCAAGGACAGGGCATTTGTTCCTCATTAAATTCTACAAGTACGCATCGCAGACCAGAAGGATGATCTTGGAGATGGTGCTGTGTGACCCGAAAGCCATACATCAGACAGTGGTAACTGTCCCTGATAATAGGTACCAAATTGTTTTTGCAAACTTAATGCCAGCTGTCATATGCTTTCTGCAGTTTAACTTCTTTGGCTTGATTCTTTGCTCTATATGTGTCAGGATCTCTTGGTATACCATGTGCAAGATATTAAAGAAGCCTTTTCCATTTTTGTTCTTGAGTTTGCCTGAATCAGCCGTACATAATCAACTAGGTCTGGTCGTCTGTTTGACCCAGATGGTCCTTGATTTCTGTAACTGACTGCTACTGACCCTGCTATCTTGTGGGTTGGAATGCAATGGATTAAGGTGAGGTAACAATTCCACTGCTGGAACGACGGCTTGTTTAAAGCTTTATACATTTATATGTTTAACGGTCAATGTTGAAAACAATTTTTAATATTTTCGTCAAAGCCTATATCAGGTTATTGAACAACAATACTTATTTGATATAAAATTAATAAGTGCACAGAATGCAATAACATAGTAATTACCAAATATGAGAAAACAGCCTTTAAGTACAAACGCTCTGTCGCTGAAAATCTTCTAAATATAAAGGGGCATGCACAAACGGTATTGATGGAGAGAGTTGAGTGTGAAATTGTTTCATGCTGAATACGCAGTCAACATCGTTGCTAAACGAACTGTAGTATCCCTTTTCATACCATTTACTTCCTTCAAACAGAAAGTCAATTAAATAACATATTAATGTAAATGTGAAAACTGTTTGTAGATAGCACGTTTTCTTCTGTGAAAAGTTTCAGGCCTACCAGCGGGAAATTTCATATTCAAATTGATTGGACAATGAAAAAGTCAGGTGCAGGAGAAAAGCTGGCGTATACAGCTACGCCGAAAAAAACCCAAGAACATGCTAGTTTGGAAATATTAAATCATGAAACAGCCTACAACCCAATAAACTGGGAATAAGGACAGCCAAACCACAGTCTCCATGGCAACAGGGTCCCAGAAAACACAGCACCACAGACATGACATCTGCAAACAGATTTATGAGGCCTTGAATCAGCATGCATGATGTCCCATATGCCACAAGCTTTGATACAGAGAGAAATAGTTCAGTTGATAACCTATTTGCTTCTGTTATGTTTAAACTATTCACACAACTCAACTTGAAGAAAACAATGTCAGTCTCAGCTAAAAATGTATCTGTTACACTGGCCACATATGGCATAAGACCTATTTTTGTTTGACTACAGTTACATTTTCTTCACAATTTAACAACCAGCTAGATTTAGTTGTGATGCATACCTTGCAATATTTATTTTTGTAGAAGACAAAGTGCATAGTTATGATAAATATAGTGATGATTATGTTTACACTGATTATTATGAGCATGATGGTGTGCAATCAAATAACATTAATGGGTTAGATAACTGCATATTCAGAATTGATTACCTCAGCAGCTGCCTTATGCTGCGTTTACACCATTTTCCCGGCGACCACGGCAGTCCCGTTTGTCGGAAACGTATCGCGCCGTGTGGCTTTTGCAATTTTTTACCTTAAATCCAAAGTTTGGTAGGATGTGCTAAGTTTCCTCACGGTTTATCAAGGTATCCGTGACGTGCCGTCGAAGCGAAAACGCGGCCCTTCGACGGTGCGCTAAGTTTTGTTCCACGGTCTGCCACGGATGTATAAATGTTGCTTCAAGGTACGATGCGTTCTGTTTAAATCCCGCACGTTGTTTGCGTTTGTCATGCAGGTCTGATACGTTGTACACGTTTGCCATTCATTTGTCACGTTCTGTCAAGGTACCTTGCGGATCAAAGGTGGACATCCCAGAGGTTTCGGCCACGATTGTGCTCCCGGTATAAAAGAAAACTCTCAAGCAACAGTATTTATTATAACAAAATAATTCCAGTGACATGGATGTGAACGACGAGGATGATTTTATGTTTGCCTGCTTATTTGCAGCATTAATAAAATCTTTGCGTTGTAAAGAGCTGAAAGAAGCAAAAAAGTCCGGGAAAAGACGAAAAAGGCGGCCAAGGTCCCTGTGGGTTTGTCCATGGCTATCTGAAGCTAGAAGGCAGCAGCAGGGGCACTTTGATGCATTTCTTACCAGGGAACTCCGCAACGAAGATATCAACACCTTTCAGAATTATCTGAGGATGCCCCCAGAACTATTCGACGAGATCTTTGAACGGATATCTCAAGTCATCTTAAGACAAGATTCAAAGTATCGCTCCTCCCTTACACCTGGATTGAAACTGGCACTGACTCTGAGGCATTTGGTGGAAGGCAAGTACTTTCAGGTTGTTCCTCCACTTGAACGTCCTTTGCAGCGCGGGGGGTAGCCTTTGTTCGGCGCTTTCTTGGTGGCATGTTTGCTCATCAAGTGTTCAGACTGAAATGAAAGCTTCCTGAGAGGCACGGCTTTTATATACTCAGCTTCAGACCGCGCTAATCGTGTCAGACCGTACAACAACTCAACTGGCCGTAACACATCTGCCTGCAAAACGCAACACACCGTAACGGGTCGGATGAAACACGTAGCAAAACGGCTATCAATTATCCTAGCTTGCAGTAGTTATCATGACAATGTCGGGGAATGAAAAGGATTCCCGTCAGAGTACAGACACTTTTTGGGTTCTGTTACGGCCTGCTACGTACTGTCAAGTTGTGTTGCGTTTAACAAGTTTTATCACGTTTCTCATTTCCGCCGTGACTGCCGTGGCAAAAACTTTGGCACGGCAACCCCTTTGTGTCACGTTTGGCTATTCCGTTCCCCTACGTTGCCTCACGTTCATACCGTTTACTCCATGGTGGCCCGAAACGTGATTGCCGTGGTCGCCGGGAACATGGTGTAAACGCAGCATTATTAAACAAGGGCTGTTTGTAAAACATGAATGCCCCCCCATATGGGCTGTCAGTTGTAGTGGCAGCCATTGTGTGAATACGTTTTTTGTCACTGTGACCTTGACCTTTGACCTAGTGACCTGAAAATCAATAGGGGTCATCAGCCAGTCATGATCAATGTACCTATGAAGTTTCATGATCCTAGGCCTAATTATCCTTGAGTTATCATCAGTAAACCATTTTACTGTTTCGAGTCACTGTGACCTTGACCTTTGACCTAGTGACCTGAAAATTAATGGGGGTCATCAGCCGGTCATGATCAATGTACCTATGAAGTTTCAGGATCCTAGGCGTAAGAATTCTTGAGTTATCATCCGGAAACCATTTTACTATTTAGAGTCACTGTGACCTTGACCTTTG
The DNA here is from genome assembly GCF_020536995.1 of Dreissena polymorpha. Taxonomy (NCBI): domain Eukaryota; kingdom Metazoa; phylum Mollusca; class Bivalvia; order Myida; family Dreissenidae; genus Dreissena; species Dreissena polymorpha. Next base: position 130,142,325 of record NC_068357.1, on the reverse strand, counting down.
ACCTAGTGACCTGAAAATCAATAGGGGTCATCTGCAAGTCATTATCAATGTACCTTTAAAGTTTCATGATCCTAGGCCAAAGCATTTTTTAGTTATCATCCGGAAACCATTTTACTGTTTTGAGTCACCGTGACCTTTACCTTTGACCTAGTGACCTGAAAATCAATAGGGGTCATCAGCCGGTCATGATCAATGTTCCTATGAATTTTCATGATCCTAGGCGTAAGCATTCTTGAGTAATCATCAGAAAACCATTTTACTGTTTCGAGTCACTGTGACCTTGACCTTTGACCTAGAGACCTGAAAATCAATAGGGGTAATCTGCCAGTCATAATCAATGTACCTATGAAGTTTCATAATCCTAGGCGTAAGCATTCTTGAGTTATCATCCCGAAACTATTTTACTATTTCGAGTCACTGCGACCTTGACCTTTGACCTAGTGACCTGAAAATCAATAAGGGTCATCTGCCAGTCACAATCAATCTACCTACATGTATGAAGTTTAATGATCCTAGGCCTAAGCATTCTTGAGTTATCATCCGGAAACCATTTCACTATTTCGAGTCACTGTCACCTTGACCTTTGACCTAGTGACCTGAAAATCAATAGGGGTCATCTGCCAGTCATGATCAATGTACCTATGAAGTTTCATGATCCTAGGCCTAAGCGTTCTTGAGTTATCATCCGGAAACCATCTGGTGGACGGATTGACCGATGGACCGACCAACCGACATGTGCAAAACAATATACCCCCTCTTCTTCGAATAGGGGCATAAAAATCCTGGATTTGCACCAAGTCTGGGTCAAAATATTGATAAACTGAAGGTATTAAACCACCTGTGGGAAAACTTGTGCTAAAACTTCAATTTACATCAAAATTAAACCAGGCTGAGACATTGATTTGCCTAGAGACATGATTAAAGTGACACTCAGCCCTGGTGCCTGGAGATTTATGGCAGCTACCAATGTGGATAATAAGCCTGGTCTGGACTGTACATCTATCTGAATGCAATAGCAGGCTGTCCACCCAGCATCTGAATGCAATAGCAGGCTGTCAACCCAGCATCTGAATGCAATAGCAGGCTGCCAACACAGCATCTGAATGCAATAGCAGGCTGTCAACCCAGCATCTGAATGCAATAGCAGGCTGCCAATACAGCATCTGAATGCAATACATGTAGCAGGCTGTCAACCCAGCATCTGAATGCAATAGCAGGCTGTCAACACAGCATCTGAATGCAATAGCAGGCTGTCAACACAGCATCTGAATGCAATAGCAGGCTGTCAACCCAGCATGGCCAGTGGAAAGTGTTTTATATCACCAACCTGCTCAGTGATGCAATAAGGAAGGCTGACTGACATAGTGTTTATGGAACATCAGATTCACTTTGTTTTAAAATTTAAATACAATGAAACGACTTTCAGCAACTACAACCTTGGTTAAAAGTCAAAGGTGGATTAAAAAATTCTTATGTCTGAATAAATTAAATTACTTTTACAAAAGCATTAGAACCAATTGATAATAATTTGCTTTGCTTAAAATGTGGATTATATTTAGTAAAATCAGAACATGATATTTTTCAATTGTAGTACATATTGTGGAAAAATTGGGGAACATGACGTCATCAGATTTAGCAAATAACATTAGTATTCCATAAATCCATTTTTCAAATATAAATAATGAAATGGTGGTTGGTACTAACAGCTGAGAGTTACGACCATTCTGTCTATTACAGCCAGCACCAATCATCACAGGGAGCAGCAAAAGGATTATCTTACATTACACTTGTTAATAATGTTAATAAGGTTTCTATATTTTAGTAGATTGGATAATCTACTGTGACAGTTTCAGCAAGTATTAAAAGAGAAGATAAAAACACAAATTTTTGTGACTAACTATTAAATTGTAGGAAACAAGGTGCAACAATTTTGCAGTCTAAATTCTTTTCTTTGAGATCATCTATTCATTAAGGTCATTTAACCGTGACAACTTGAGTGGAATCCACCCAGTAATTAAAGATAAATTGAAAAATGCAAGATTCCAGACATAAACATATGGAAGTTCACAGAGATAAGTGCAACTTTTAATGCTTAAAACTCTGTGGGGGCATTAAAATGAATACATTATCAGTGCTTCCAGTAGCTATCAAAGGTTGGAAGTCCTGACTTCCAAGCCATATATTTTGGACATCCAAGACATACAGTTAAAAGTCCCAATTTTATTTCAGCATTAAAGTAAATACTACCGATGTGTTGACAGTTGGATACGAAAATGTTCAAACTCTAACCATTACCCAATAATCCTGCTTATCCAGTATAATTACGATTATTTTCTTTCAAAACAAAAATATGGCCGTTATTAACGAATAGATGAATGTGTTAACGAATCTCATAAATCAGAAACGTCCTCCATTTACGCAAGAACCTATACAAAGTGAATTGTGGGATGGAGGAATTCGTATTGAATATTAGTAAATTATGTGAGGCGAAATGCAAGCATCAAGGACTATTAATATTTAGTAACAATGACCAATCAACAACTGAATTAAATGTTATATATGTACCTCACCCGTCAGTACACTACAGTCCAGGATAGTGTTGAAACTTGTCAGGTCATTCAGGCATGTAAACGTATGCATTAGCATTATAAGTTTGACAAATCTCTAAACAAGTTACTTAGTAAGCATGTCAAAGTTCCATTAGTCTCTAAAGTTCAATAAATTCTAGCCACAAACAAACATTTCTCATGTTTTACAAGTAAATCCTTTGTACTGATTATAAGCATGGGAAAATAAGACTTCACGTCCGATATCATGTTATTCTTAATCGGGAAAGCATGGACTTAAATAATTAATTGGTGAATAAAAACTGTGTAGCATAGAGAACGCTAAAATCTTCAATTTATATAACAACAAGAGATGTGTTCGTCAGAAACACAATGCCCCCTACTGGGCCGCTTTGAAATAAAATTTCTATTTATCATTTGGCAGGTATAGAAATCATCTCCCTTTAAAGCTTATTACTTCCCTTGGATTTTGTTTTTTGACCTTTGACATTGAAGGATGACCTTGACCTTTCACCACTCAAAATGTGCAGCTTCATGAGATAGACATGCATCCCAAATATCAAGTTGCTATCTTCAATATTGCAAAAGTTATGGCCAATGTTAAAGTTTTCGGACTGAAGACTGAGTGACAGACAGACGGACTGACAGTTCAACTGCTATATGACACTCTACCGCAGGGTGGGGGGAGGGTCTGTAGACAGTAAAAAATTACCAAGTCAGACATCACTGACTACCAAGGCCTGTGGTTTATCAAAGAGATCATAGCCACAGTATATCATGTATCTATGGACACAAGTCCACAGGTACTGGTAAGTAATGAAACCTACCATTCACACATTAGTACAGGAAAGAAATGATAGTTATGTCATTAAAAAAAAACCTTTGACTAATCAATCATTTAAGTTATAAATAAACAAAATAAAAAATCTGTACAGTAACTGTAAAAGAACTTAAATTCTTAGAAAGGAAATATATAATCTGAGATTTATAATTATATAAATTACTTCCCTTGAAAATAATTGTCTCTTACAAATCTCTATTTTTAGTAGCAAATACCCGGTAATTATAAGCCACTACCGTGCCTGTAGATTCAAAGGTAACCTTAAAGTACCTAAGATACTTGAATGCCCAGAAGTATCATTGTCTGCTTGGCTTGACCATAAAATGTCATTTTGATTATGCTTCAGTTGTATGGTTTCATATTATTATTATTTATAATAATTATTTCCCTTTAAAGCAAATTACTTCCCTTGGATTTGTATTTTTGACCTTAGACCTTGAAGGATGACCTTGACCTTTTACCACGATGTGTTTGTCAGAAACACAATGCCCCCTACTGCGCCGCTTTGATTTATTAAAAAAAATATATAATTTGGCAGGTCAGATAATTATCTCCATTTAAAGCTTATTACTTCCCTTGGATTTGTATTTTAGACCATATACCTTGAAGGATGATCTTGACCTTAAAATTTTACCACTCAAAATGTGCAGCTTCATGAGATACACATGCATGCCAAATATCAAGTTGCTATCTTCAAAATTGCAAAAGTTATGCCTTATGGCCAATGTTTTCGGACGGACACACTGACTGACTGACGGACAGTTCAACTGCTATATGCCACCCTACCGGGGGCATAAAAATCATTGTGCTTTCTTTTTAATGTGGTAACTTTCTTTAACTGAAATCAAGTTATCTACGCTCTATCTACAGCGTTACAGTACCGGTAATTGAGATAGGTCAGTATTGATCTGGGACATGTACAGTTATTGTATACCGGTACACCTTTTTGTGGGGTCAGCGTGTATTTGACTGCCTGAGCACTTATTGGCGGATGCAAGTACCAACAAGAGATGTGTTTGTCAGAAACACAATGCCCCCTATTGCGCCGCTTTGAAGCCATATACCGGGTATTTGACCTTTGACCTTGAAGGATGACCTTGACCTTTCACCAGTCAAAATGTGCAGCTCCATGAGATACACATGCATGCCAAATATCAAGCTGCTATCTTCAATAATGCAAAAGTTATTGCAAAACTTTAACCAAGGTTAAAGTTTTGGGACACACACAATGAATGAATGACAGACAGACAGGCCAAAAACAATATGCCCCCAATCTTTCGATCCGGGGTAAATGGAATCTGGTAAAATCAATATTGGCCTTTCGCTGAGAAATTCAAAGCATACAGTAGCTCTTAGGCAGAGTTAACAGAATGAATGACCTAATTTACTGTTAAGATTTTCTGTGTATTAGAAAACAGTGTTCTTGTGGATTATCCGACATCCAAGGGACTTCCATCATTTGTAAAATTGACATGCAACTGCTATTTAAACCATACAAATTGATACCATTACCACTCACCCAATGAGCTGAAAAGTAAAGTCCAACTGTCTTTCCTTTCAGTTCTTCAACAGCATCTACGTCCTTCCCTTCTTTGATCAACTTTCCTTTTATTATGTCCAAAAACTTCTCCTGTCGCCATGGAAACTCTAACCCTTTTTCATCCTCCATCAAGTGAGAGTAGCCATCGCGTGTTATTGTTTGTCCATTTTCACCATCCACAAGTACTAGCTTTGGGATTCCTTGAACATGATATTTTTTGCACAATTTTGCCTGAAAATATTAAAAATCATAGCAACACCCTGGAATAAACATGACTTATCCCTTACTCTCATAGTATCAGTTCTCCTCATAGTATCGTGCCTTTAACGAAAAACCTTCAAGAAGTGCTGGAAAGTTAATGTCTTTTTCAATTTTGAGAAGTTGTAATTTATTTGCTGGTTATCCATGACTTTTACGACCATCATTCTCATAATGAATTTTCAATTGGGAATTGGCCCAAATACTGGCCCAGAGTTTTGGACGAAAAAAAAACACTGTAACCTTATTGGTTTATGCATTTTAATTTGAACTGGTGTAAACAAGGGAAAAAAAGACAGCTTTTATGAAAATGTACACAATGATTTAGAAGTTTAATTTTGATTCCATGCATTTCATAGGTAAAGTTTGATTCATGCAGGGCAATAAAAGGTTGTTAAAAGAAAATAAGATGATATAATATTTTATGATCCAAACATTCACAATTTACAAAAACTCAAACAGTCTCGTTGCCATCGAAACCATTGTCCTTCAGAGATTAATTCAGCAACATATCAAAAGTATGACTGTTTGCAGTGTCCAACCCGCATTCAGGGCTTAACACCAACTTTTTTTTCAACTAGCCCATTTGGGCTAGTAAATTCAGAACCTACTAGCCCTGACCAATCTTTCATGTGCCCTGACCCAAGTATTATCAAAACCTTTATATTTATCATACCACTTGTTTTTTCTTGTGCGAGGAGATGGGCAATTATGATTCAATCATTCTTATTAGCTTGCCTTACTAATGCTAATGAATTCAATATTCATCTACTTAAGACATCTATTTGTAATCTTCACAACATTTCGGGAGAAATTTCCTTGGTCTTTTTTCCTCATACTTTCTCTTACTTTCCTCCATCCCTTTTCCTTTCTTATCCGAGGAACCCCATCCCCACCCGTAAAGCCAAACTTTAACTACAACATGAACGCTAAAACCTTTCTAAAATAGATTGCCGCAGTTGCCATCTTACAACAAATGGCAAGTGAATCTTACATGTAGGTGTCCCAAAATAACGTGTTACGGTACTTGTAACAATTGAACAGGGTTAACTCTCTACTAAAAGCCGGGATCGACCATTTAAATTAGTTTTGCTAATTGAATTGCATAAAAAAGATTGTCAAAACACTTCTAATCGATCAAGCAAATTAAAGTTATTTAAAATTGATAAATAACTAACAATTTTATTGTACATGTTTAACTTGTAGTTAACGTCGAGTTTTATACCTTCATCAATCCCAGACGATCTTGGCGATCCCGGATTTTGGTTTAAAACGTATTTTTATCGAGAAAACACGTCACTTAGTGGAAACCAATTAAAAACCATATCTAGGGGAATTCTGTTTTAAAATAGGTACTGACGTGTTTTACCAGGAAAACCACCGGGGATTTTCTGAATTGTCAGCCTCTTTTTGATTGCAATCAGGGGGTTCCAAATCTATTTCGAGATACGATCCGTTTGTTGTCTCTGACTTCACTCTGGGATTAAATTGTGATCTGTTCTTACTGTATTCAGATTTTTGCATCTTTTAAAAGCTTATCTTAAACGCAGTTTATTGATATAGAACACATAATCCCACCCAAAATATGCACGGCCGGTCTGGCATTTTCCTGGGACATTGGCTAGCCCGGACCTTGGTACAGGCAGTGAATGTTGTTTGGACGTGCCTTAGTGTTAAGCCCTGGCATGTATTTAACTACCCATACAGTACAACTAACTAAAGGGGCCTTTTCACATTTTGGTAAATTGACCAAATAAAAAAAAATGTTTCAGATTCGCAAATATTCGTTGTTGTAATCATATTTGAGAGGACGCGGTAATACTGAACACTTACCATGCTCTAAAACATCTATTACAATGTATATGCATTTTTTGATGATTTAAAAGCCTGAAAATTATAAAGTGTTGCAACGCGAAACAATTGAATAATTTGGAGTTTTGTTGTTGTTGTTATATTTTGTGGTACTGCGAAATTTGCTTTTATATACCGGTAGTTTAAAATTCATCTCTCATTGTATGAGTGCGGATGGCCAAGTGGTCTAATTAAGCGATAGACTTTAACTCCAGTCCAGGGGTCAGTGGTTCGAGCCCAGTTGAGGATTATTTTTTTCTTTCTTTAATTTTATTCCTGGCTTTTTACTGAAGCTTTTTATATCTAATGTTTACATTTATCAATATAAAGTGTTTAATTACAAACTGTGTACATGCCAAAATCTGTGAAAAGGCACCTTTAAATTAATGTATAACCAATACTATGACTTACCTTCCTTTCTACTCCAAAAGGTAATGCCAGCCATGGCATTGAGTTAAAGTATTCCAAAAATGAACTTTCATCTTTATCCCAACTCACAAAAACAATCTCAAATTTAAGGCGCTGATCAATTTTAACTTTATTGTACAAATCAATTAATTTGGGGGTAAATCCTTTACATGGGGGACACCATTCTGCAGAAAAATAAATTCCAATCACACTTTCCTTTCCACATAACGAACTGACTGACACTTTATCCTCATTCAATTTAAGCGCGTGACTTCCCAAAAGATTTTCTAATGTTCTTGCCATTGTTGTGCAGAACTTTTGTCTCCAGTACACGGACCGACTTCAGCTATTGCACCGTTTGTGGGGAAATCCGACATCTATTTTAAGAACTATGACGTTGCGAGGTTACGCAGCAGTAAATGTTTATCAAAGCTTTTAGAAATGTAACACATTTTAATTTTCGATTCTCTCTCGCATATTTCTATTGCAGATGTATTCTGCATCCAAACTCGAAGTTTAAGAAAATAAGTTACATAACAAATGAGAATGTACAGACGCCTCTTTTTGCAAACTCTGGATCTTTTACGTCTTTTACCCCATTTTTTCAAAACATTATTATTTACAAACTGGTTTTCTATATTGTGAATGACAGAGGAAACTTTGACTGCGGTAATAAGGGTAGTTTATAACAATTTTCATATTTTCTTGAGGTTTATTTAAAAAATTGGTTACAATACTATAATGTTAAAAATAGTCTCAAAGCTAATAGTAAGTCGGGCCTCTACAGCATTAAGGGTTTTGATATAGTTTGTGTATTGCCCGCTATCCTATTTTAATTTGGACTAAATTTTAGTAACGTTTACAATTGTACAAAAAAAGTTCCGAGAGATTATCATTGATAAATGGATATTAATACACAATGAAATACATAATAAGCTAACATTCTATTTTAAAATAAGACAGGTTCATAAAAAAATACATGAAACACATAATTAGATGTGGTACACAATGGACCAAATTGGGAACATGTAAAAATGTAAACGCAATCATCGAAATAATGACTAAAGAGTCTTATGAAAAATGAATTGGAGACAGCGCTCAACATAAACCTGAGTTGTTATGCCCCCGGACCGAATGTTCGGGGGTATATTGTTTTTGGCATGTCTGTCTGTCATTGTATGTGTGTGCCCCCAAAATTTAAGTTTTGTCAAAACTTTTGCAATATCGAAGATAGCAACTTGATATTTGGCATGCGTGTGTATCTCATTGAGCTGCACATTTTGAGTGGTGAAAGGTTAAGGTCATCCTTCTTGGTCAAAGGTCAAATATATGGCTTCAAAGCGGCGCAGTAGGGGCATTGAGTTTTACAAACACAGCTCTTGTTAAGTATTAAGTAGGACATAATCATTCTTAAAGGCTGGTCTAAGTTATAGGATTAAATCAGTGAGTGTTTAAAATACCTTGAACAGATATACTAAGTTTCAATACATGAAGTAGATTGGTACAAGCAAAAATAAACATAATCTTTTCAAATGTATGAATCAGTAATAATTCTGCAATATTTGTTGTGGTGATGGCTGTGGCGGCACTAGAAGCAAAACAAGCAGTAGCAGCTGAAATACTACTACTACTACTACTACTACTGCTTTTACTACTACTACTACTACTACTACTACTACTACTACTACTACTACTACTACTACTACTACTACTACTACTACTACTACTACTACTTCTACTACTTCTACTACTACTACTACTACTACTACTACTACTACTACTTCTACTTCAACTTCTAGGAAAACTGCCTAATGTGCACTTAAGATTTTTGAAAATGAAAATGTATTCTAATATTTGCAAAGTGAAATTCTTAGTGTTGTGTTTACATTCTTTTCAGCGCATGTTTAAACAGCTGATGTGAATCCTGTTGATCGTGCATCCTGTATATGCCTATGGGAGTTCTACATCTACATTCTACGTTGCTTAAGTCATAATTAACTATTACACGATGGGTTGTGAGAGGATACGGTAAAGAGTGAAACAATTGTAAAGTGAGAAGAGTTTGATAATTAACATAATGAAGGACAGTAAGAAACGTCCCCAGCTCCGTTTCATTCCTCGCCATCATGCCTCTCCGGCTATGGAGCCGCCAAAATGTTTGAATCTTATCTGGCATAGCCATGAAGGGTGATTTGGAGTTACGTTGTAGCTAGCGCTGAAAACATGATAAGTAACTGAATGGTGCTAGTCCCTGTCTGAAGGATACTTGGTCAAGGGATACGGCGACGTAGGCTTGTAAGCTATTAAAGAAAGGAATTATTCTGTGGAAGATGAGGCCGAGGTGGATATCGACAGGAACTTGATGGATGGTGTGACCGGGTTTGCTTGAGCCAGGGAAAAGGTATTTTGTTTTTGAGATGTCTATGACGTTATTTGTTATCTTATAGATCATCGTCAGCTTGGGTTTGGTACCTGTTTTACTACAGGGTTTCCCACTGCAGGTGGTCAAGAATGGAAGTAACGCTGCTGGTGCAATGGTAGCGGTTCGTCACATACCTGGATGCCTGCCCCTTCTCTTGAAAATGAATCTGGTCCTCCTGATATTGCTTCCAGGCAGTGTAACAGTATTCCATATTCGGGCGAACACAAAAGTATGAAGCAATTTTGACATCCTCGTTGCCTATCCTTATAGATTCCTGCAGAGGAAGCCACGGGTACTGTTTCCTTTCCTTTTTATATTTTGGAGGTTTGGCTTCCTTTGTCTGTTCCACCTTGGGCTACGTTGATGCTTCTTCACTTGCGTTTGTATGGCAATAGAGGGTGTAGTTATACAGTATTTGGGAGCGCTTTCTGCAAACTCGCATGATGTCCGAAACGCAAAATAGTAGTTGTGTGCAGCCTATATTCAATAGAGTAATCTCCCTTTGCACAAATATTGCAAATGGCGGCGTCTGTAGCAACGACATTTTGGTAATAAATTATTTTTAAAACGCTAATATTTAACTGTTACGCAATTAATATTTGAACTTATTTTCTATTGAGTTTGCAAATATTTTATTTGTAACATTGATTTGATCTTTAAGTATGGCCCCCATATTCATAATATTATGTTATAGCTATGGTTATTTCAATGAAATTATGAAATCATTGATTCATTATTGAATGCCTTCAATATTTACAAAAAATAACCATTTATACTGTAATTTCGTTGTCAAACATATTTAAACAACACAAGCTAGGTCTAACGGCAAATAATGAAAGATTCACTTGTCCAGTTATATTGTCATTATTGAGATTACCTGAAATCCCTTGATAGAACATTTGCATATAATGCAGTTTGTTATTGAATTTGTTAACACATTCATCATTGTTTTGTTGATCAAAAATGCGACAAAAACTGGTAAACATTGTAATTTATCATACCGTAAATATGGTAGTTTCTTGATGAGTCGTGGGTTCTTAAAGAGTCAAGGTTATAGATATCGTGAAATTACATGAAAGAACCTTCCCACATGGTGCAGTTGTTACAGACAAAAGATTTGACCAGGTCACGATTGTTTTGCTGATAAAAAAATGTGACAAAAATAGGTAAATATTGTAATTCATCAGAGCTCTTATCAACTATTTCCCCTTTTCAGGGCTATAGATAACTTTTGGGGTAACTGGGTGATTCACCCCCTGTTTTTGACAACAATAGGGTTTTTGAAAATTCAATAGTTTTAGCAAAAATTTTCACCCCCTACTTTTGAGCTTAATTGGGTTTTTCACCCCCGTTTTTTTTAACTCAATTGGGTAATTTAGGGAATTACATATATAAAATAATACAAAATATACTAAGGTTACTATATTATTTATACAAATGGAATTTAAAAAGGTACCTTTACATAACAACAAACAATTACTGAATTTCAGGTCAAAGTTCATTCATTTTTGCGTTGAATAAGACCGAGTTAGAGAAAATCGCTGAACAATTGATTAAGTTATGGCTGTTCAAAGCGATGCACCCCGTTTTCGGGTCATTTGGAGTTGAATACCTTGAAAATGAAAGTAGAAATTGGACGGGTCGATGAATAATTACAATACTACCCCAAAGATTGATAACCGCTTGAAAGACTGCCTTCTTTTCTTCATTGGACGGCATATAAACTTTGCGGTACATTTTTGTACGGAAAATAACCAGTCTTAAAATTACGCTCGGTATTCTTAAGAATTGTGTTTCGTGATGCAAGGTTTTTGACAGGAATTACGTTATTAAATTTGTATTTGCGTTTTTGTACGCTTTATTTTGAATTTAATTACGTTTTTGGTTGTTTTAATTGTGTAATAACGCAAGTACGCTTGTTATCTATAGCCCTGCCTTTTATAAATTGGTCATATAGTGTTCCTAAATACATACATGCCATATGTCCCGGATTTTCCGGCATTGTCCCGGAAATGAAAAACGTGTCCCGCAGTCCCGGAAAGCGGTCAAATGTCCCCGATTTTACAAAATCCATATCTACATTTACCTTATCTTAGGCTTTACTGCACCTTGAATCTGTGTTCCCACTAATCCGCAGCTTCTCCATGGCAATGCCTACCCGAATAGGTGACTACGCTACGTGTCAAAATCGATCAATTAACAGGGGTCCTGTTATCATATCGATTGTCACACGTTCACAGTTAAACTGAAAAGGCGGCATTGTTTAATGTGGTTGTTTATTGGCTTTAATATACTACACAAATTTTTTTATTTATGAGTATGTTCCATACAACATCGTCTGTTGACTTTTTTTCACAAGAAATTAACCTCCAGCATTTTTTTTCACCATTTTGGGAATGGGACCGAGTCCCATGGGATTAGGAAAATTCGCGGAGATTTGACTAAAATTGGGACATTAGTGTTGTTGTTATTTTGCTAGAAAATGCTTCAAAATTGAGGAAACAAGTGTGTCCAGTATTATATTTATTAAGGTTGAACTTACATGGATGGGAGATGGACAAAATATTGAGATCTTACAAAAAATGAAAATAAAATAAAAAATTGAAACCTTCCATTTGGAATTGTTAGCTCCCAGTTGGGAAAAGTATATACTTTTTATGCCCCCCTTCGAAGAAGAGGGGGTATATTGCTTTGCTCATGTCGGTCTGTCGGTCGGTCTGTTGATCGGTCTGTCGGTCGGTCGGTCCGTCCTCCAGGTGGTTGTCAGACGATGACTCAAGAACGCTTAGGCCTAGGATCATGAAACTTTTAGGTACATTGATCATGACTCGCAGATGACCCCTATTGATTTTGAGGTCACTAGGTCAAAGGTCAAGGTCACGGTGACCCGAAATAGTAAAATGGTTTCCGGATGATAACTCAAGAACGCTTAGGCCTAGGATCATGAAACTTGATAGGTAGATTGATCATAACTCGCAGATGACCCCTATTGATTTTCAGTTCAAGAGGTCAAAGGTCAAGGTCACAGTGACCTGAAATAGTAAAATGGTTTCCGGATGATAACTCAAGAACGCTTAGGCCTAGGATCATGAAACTTGATAGGTAGATTGATCAGGAATCGCAGATGACCCCTATTGATTTTGAGGTCACTAGGTCAAAGGTCAAGGTCACAGTGACCCGAAATAGTAAAATGGTTTCCGGATGATAACTCAAGAACGCTTAGGCCTAGGATCATGAAACTTGATAGGTAGATTGATCATGATTCGCAGATGACCCCTATTGATTTTGAGGTCACTAGGTCAAGGTCACGATGACCCGAAATAGTAAAATGGTTTCCGGATGATAACTGAAGAACGCTTATTCCTAGGATCATGAAACTTGATAGGTAGAATGATCATGACTCGCAGATGACCCCTATTGATTTTGAGGTCACTAGGTCAATGGTCAAGGTCACGGTGACCCGAAATAGTAAAATGGTTTCCGGATGATAACTCAAGAATGCTTATGGCTAGGATCATGAAACTTCATAGGTACATTGATCATGACTAGCAGATGACCCCTATTGATTTTCAGGTCACTAGGTCAAAGGTCAAGGTCACAGTGACAAAAAACATATTCACACAATGGCTCTCACTACAACGGAGAGCCCATATGGGGGGCATGCATGTTTTACCAACAGCCCTTGTTTCCATTGGGAATGGGTGTGGTTACTGGACCTGATTTTTAATGAAAAAAAACCACTGACCTCCCCTGCAATGTCATTTTTAGTTCGGCTGTTTTCGGAGAAAACCCCAGGTATTGTCATAGCCAGCTCGTCGTGTCGTCCGCTGTAGGCGTCATGCTAAAACCTTGACATTCTGCTCTAAAATCAAAGTGCTTCCACCTACAACTTTGAAACTTCATATGTAGATGCACCTTGATGAGTTCTACACGCCACACCCATTTGGGGGTCACTAGGTCAAAGGTCAAGGTCACTGTGACCTCTAAGAAAAAAATTCAAAAAATTCTGACAAGCTTTCATTTATTCAAAACTGCACCTGCAGCCAAGCCTTGGCACCCGTCATGCAGTGCTCTTGTTTAGGCTATTTATAGTATGCATATTTTGAAATTGTAATAGCCAAAAAATGCACAGCTCAACCAGAAACCTATTTTCAAGTTGTGGGTTTGACACCAGCAAAACCATTGATTATTTATTATCATTATCAAAGGTCAACATTTGAAAAAAAGCAACACATATAAAGACCAAAGGTTAATAATCATGTTTATAATGATTCATAATCATATATTTATAAAATATTTGTGATGTAACAACTTTATTAAAATTACCCACTACTCAACAAGCATAAAGCATACTCTAAGTTTAGATATGATAAATATTCAAAAAGTAATAGTGTCCGAAAATTAAGAGACATGTGTGTTATGTTTGTCTGTCAATTATTATATTGAAATAAAACTAATTAATAAATGTGTAATAATTGTATTGTGTTGTACTCTCCTTTCTCTGCTTGAAATAAAATACAACTCATTTATTTGCAATTGCTTACCTGAAATGTTATATAAAACGTTATAAAACAACAACAACAATACTGCTTCCTGTATACGATAACATTTCAAAAGCTATTGGGTGAAACCATTGTTTATTACAAGTCTACATGGTAATCTTCCCAATAACGCAAATGTTATGGTCCATTGCCCTCAGGGCATTATATGCCAGGTTTTATGACCTTAATCCGGTTGTAAAACTCTGTGATTGAAGGGTCCCAGATAAGCGAAAACAGGGCAGAAATCTAGTAAAATAACGCTGTAAATTATACTGTCCAAAAATTTAGAGTCATTTATAAAGTAGAAACACTATTGTGCATTGAATTATTGCTTTTATTTCAATATACTGGGAATTAAAATTTTCGGACATTTAATATTTGCCTCTAAATTTTCTGACAACTGTAATTTTTGAATGTTTTCTGTATCTCAATTTTCAAACACTAAACAAACTAATTATTATAAATTATACTGTTCAAAAACTTTGTAATTACAGTACTACAGTATATAAATACTAGAGATATTCAACTTCAAATATGTATTTTTGATCATTATGAAAGCTGACTGACAGAAATGTATATTTTTCTTTAAAAGCAGAAGAATAGTATTGGGACAGCTTTTGTTGGTTTGTTTGTTTTCTTTGTTTAGAAAGTTTCTCAAGTGTACATACCAAGTGGATTTTGACGTCATTTTTTGCTTGCGCATTATGTAGTATCTTCATTTGCCAAATAGAAATGGCGCAGCTGACGCGCATCCCCACGCCACAGCTTTTGACCCAGGGGTCAGATAAAAATTCCAAATAGTGCACTGTTGCACATATGCTCATAGCTACCATGTGTTTAAGTTTCAAGGTTCTAGTGCTAATAGTGTAGGAGGAGATAGTGGCCCGGAGGGACGAACTAACAGACGGCGGAGATAACCACATAATCCCCCCACCCCAATACGGAGCTTGGGGATAATTATCAAAAGTGCTGATGTCTTTGAGTGTGTATTTTGAGGTTTATGGGGTCCTTTCTGAGCAAGAGACTACATTATGTGCGGAACCGGAGTGTGCCGCATGACTCCTACGTACCTAATAAACATACTAGACTCACAAAAGATGGGATAAATTGAATTAAAGCTGCAATTTCCAGCTTTTTCGTTGTTACTGAAAGATTTTTAATTTTGATGTGGTCTTGTGTTGTGTACCAACCACTGCCCTAGCCAGACAGCCATGATGTCTTTGAACAATCTCAATAACCCACGTCATCTGACCTCATTGTGACCTTGACATCAGCATTTGGACTTTGCAGTGCTATAGAAGTTTTGTTGTAGAAAGTTTATTAACTGGACAATTTTGTATGTTACAGCACATAAACTGCTTCAAAACATCTCTGACAGTGTGCTTGGTTTGACGAAATGCAGGGGAGTTGCCATGTAGTGTTCTGGAAGGCAAAATGTTGAAGCAAGGAGTAGTTCAGGAAAAGCTTTCCGATTTAACATCTATGAATCAGTTACCACCCCTCGGGTAAGGACTACTTCTTATATAACAATCTTTACATATCAATCTGTCAGAGTTTATATTAGTCATTTTTGATTTTGTAATTTGATCTGCATGTAATTGTTATTCCAGGACACTGCCACAATGGTCTCGTGTGAACACCTTGAACAGGGGAGGATATCCAAAACCGTTCACAAAAGATAAACTTGCTGTATGTGGAAAGCCTAACTACACTTTTGTTTATGATCTATTATTATTATTTATTCTTTTTTTAAATAATTTGTATTTTATTAAATTTAAAAAAGAATGGGTGCAATTTACTTTATCGACATAATTAGCAGAGTTTCTGTACCAAAGACTTATGGAACTTTTTCTAGAAGAAGCTGTTTTTGTTGCAGCCTGTACCAGACAAGTCTGGTGAGGAAAGCGATGAGCGTCAAATTAACCTGTCTGAGCTGAATCCCACTCAGCGCATTCAGCATTTAGAGCGCTCCATCATTTTCCTGAAGCAGCAACATGCTGAGGTGCTAAAATCACTCCATGATGAGATAGATAATCTTAAAACAGAAAATAAGGGTACGCATGTCACTTAATTTTATTGCCAGCATTATATGTTCAATGAAACTCTTATTATTATTTATGATTATTTCTACTGCCACATAAAACACTTTATAGTTTTTGGTTGGTGTGTCTCTTTGTATTTCTTTCTCAGTGTTAAAAAAGACTTGTGGACATGTTAATTTTTATAGTTTTGATTTTGGAAAACAGATCAGGAATTTGTGCTGATCATTTTCCAATGTATTTGTGTTAAAGTCATGGATTTGTCAACCCACAAATCAACAATAATTTATATTCCACGAATAATATATTATATATACATAATATATATTTTGAGTGCCATTCATGTGCGTAAATTGTGCGCTTTTATGTGGGTTTAAACTGCGCTTTTAACCGAGTTAAATGTGCGCTTTTTATAAAACAGTACCTATAAAAGCTCACATTTAGCTCGCTTAAAGCACATTTTCAACCCACAGAAAAGCGCACATTTAACACACATGTGCGCTTTTATGTGGGTTATAACTGCGTTTTAATCGAGCTAAATGTACGCTTTTTATAGGTACTGACTTATAAAAAGTGCACGTTTAACCCACATAAAAGTGCACATTTTACACACATGTTTGTTTTTATGTGGGTTGAAACTGCGCTTTAAGCGAGTTAAATGTGCGCTTTTTATGAAAAAGCGTACATTAAACTCACTGAAAAGCGCAGTTTTAACCCACTTAAAAGTGCACATTTTACACACATAAAGCGCACATTTCTTGTTTGTTTGTTTTCGTTAAAAAACTCACTCGGTAAGAAAAAGCACACATAAAACGCAGTGCCAATACCACCACGTTTAACACGCAAAATGTACTTAAAACGTACATTTCACACACTTTTTTTAGAAGGGTTCTTAGATAAAAGACGCACTTCCTTGATAAAAGATGCACTTCTTAGATAAAAAACACACATTCTGCTCACATCTACACTCAAAAGCGCACTTACAGATGAAGGAAACACACCAAAAACAAACTGTTTCACTTAAATAACGCACTTAAAAAGAAAAAACGCACAAAATGCGCACTTAAATGCACATTTGAACACTGAAAACACAGATATTAACATAAAACACAGAATTAACGCACTTTTAAGTGCGCTAAATGTGTGTTTTGGTAAAAAGTGAGTTTTAAATTGACAAGGGATAATTGATTTTTCAGTATATCATAAATATAGGACATGGCACAAGTTGCCATATCATACCATATTTTATTAAACGAGTTCAGGAATTTTGTTTAGTAAGCGAGTCTTTGGCGAGCTTACTAACAAATTTCCTGGACGAGTTTAATAAAATATGGTATGAAATGACGAGTGTCAGATCTTTTTATCACATGCTTTTAAATGAGCAAATAAAATAAATATTTATGCAACATAATGACAAATCCCGAATGTTGTTTACATTTCGTGACATATCATTTGACGTTGCAACGTAATTTTAGCAAAATAAACAAATGCGATAGGTCAATTGAACAAAAACAAAGTCAATGAAAACGCTTAAAGAGTATATTACACATGTGTAAGATAAAAATATTCGTAATGGTTATATAACATGGGAAATGGGGTATGTCATGTGATAAAAATAGTTAAAACTACTAATAATGAGCTATCTCTATATTTAAAATGATTTGACAATTGTGTGTTCGCTCACAGGCCTTCAATTAAAAATATTTTGCTGAATTTACTAAATAGCTTACATATTTCTTTTAAATATTGGTGCATTTGATTAATTTTACCGATATCCTCTGCAGATCTGCAGTTCAAAATTGTGATGAGTCAAAAGCAGCATCATCATCATCATCAACAGCACAATGGTGGGGAGGGCAATGTGAGCGCCAGTAGCAGGAGAAGCAGGACTGGCAAGGAGGGTCGCTACCTTGAGAAAGGTAAGGCATCCACTGGAAACAGAGTTTCAAAGTGTTTGTTTATTGTTTAAAAGATAACATCTATTTTTTAGTAAAATGTGAAGGAAATCTAGTAAATTTGGAAGAGTTCTTGTGTAAGTTGTTTATATGTACAGTATAGCTTCTTAAGTTTTCAAGTAACCAGGACTGAGAAAAATACTTTGAAGTAACAACTTTTTGCATTTAAACATGTCAATGTTGTAGTAGCTAGAAGTTTTAAGGTCCTTAATTCTTCATTATTATGTTCACCCTTTTCATAACCGTAATTGTGTACATGTGAGGCAATAATTGTTAATGAAAAATAACAACAATACTGAATGCATTGAGGCTGGTTTGTGTGATTCAAGCTGGTGTTAAGCCTTAATTCTGGACAAAAATGAACATGTGAAATCAATTCGAGAACAAACACCTTCATGTTTGGAACAGGAGTAATGGGTTCTTAATCAAATTTTCAATTACAGTTCTTTGATGAGACTGTATTTCTTTTTTAGAAAGTTTGTGCAATTAGTACTATCAGTATTGTAATAACAGTGGTCTGCTGTGTTCTATATCTTTTTTCTGTACATGCTGTTTAAAAGGATAGATTGATTTTCAGAATCTTCTTCTTTATCGATACTTTCTGGAACATACCACAATTTCAAGACAGTAGATGGTTCATCAGGAGGTTTGTGTCCTGTCTATGGCTAGGCATCACACTCACAGCGGTTTAGATCACAGTGTGCAGTGTGACCCACGTCACATGTTGAATCACATTGTGATTAGCACTGCATTCTTCAAAATGTGCATTGGACTGATCCCCTATGCAAGTTAAATCTTACGAACAACAAAATCAGATATGATTACCTGTTATATATATATAATATAATATGGCCAGTCATTTTGGATTTTTTAAAAACAAACATTTCTAAATTTTTTAATTAAATAAATATTGAATCTATGTACATGTAGAAAAGTATTTATTTGTTACTTTTGATTGGATAACATAAGAAACATCATCAGGTACCTAATTGTGAAATGTCCAATCAAATCGACTTGTTAAATTCCAACCTATTTGATAGTTGCGAATATTTGGACGGTTGGTCAGTTCAAAACATTATATGAGCAGAATGCCTTGTCTTTAATTTACAATAATGTCTGTGGAGTAAATATGAATTTTGTATGTTGTTATGCCTTTTGACCTTTCTTAAGTATAAAGTAATTGATTAAAATCATTGCTGAACTCTTATGTTATTTCAATCAAGTACCCCTTTTTTATTTTGAAAAACTTATAAAAATTATTTTTGGCCAGTAATTACAAGTACTTAGCCTGATGGCTTTGTAATTTTAACCCTTACAATGCGGGGAACCAAATTTTTAAGGCCTTTGCAAACAGTTTGGATCCAGATGAGACGCCACATAACGTGGCGTCTCATCAGGATCCAACTGTTTGCTATTCTGATAATATTCTTTGAAAAAAATCGAAGAAGAAAATGCTAATTTTGGAAATTCAGCAGACGACATTTTAGCAGACGACAAATTTCCCAGCATGCAAAGGGTTAAAATGCAAATTAAAGTTTAATCCGCAGCCCATGTAAAATGTGATTATAAGGGCGGAAACCCACTACAGATGTGCTGCATTTAAGTGTGATTTGTGCTGACACTCGCAGCATATGTGTGGTATAAGTGTGATGATCCCCAACCTGTACAGAAATACATGACACTGTACCACTTCACCTTACAGAACCAGTGTACGCTAGTGTGTTACACTGTCTTGCCTAGTGTCACTTTTAAATCATCATAAAATCATGTCCACTCAATGGTTAGTGTTCAGTATTGAAAGCAAGTTTTAAGTACATTATTTATTCCAGTTATCCAGTCTCATTATTGTAGTGAAAAAGAGCATTGCACATTTAAGTTGTTCTTTACTCATGTAAATTGCCTCAACGTCTATCATACCTTGACTTCATGATCATCTCTGACCAGAGACAATGTACAAAGGGTTGTCAGAAAAGCTCAGTGTTTGGTTTGTGAGCTTCTCACTTCAGAGATAAAAAATAGTCACTAAACCAAGGTCATAACTTTTACCTTTCTCATGGCTTGATTTGTTATTGTCGGCTTAGGTACTACTTAAATGTACAACGGGTACTTTAAGTATACTTAAATGAAACCCAGGTATTGAAAATATACTAACATGTACCTGAGAATTATAACTCTAAATTGGTCTTGTTGGCTATTTTTGTGCAAATTATTTATGTTTCGTATTTATCTCAATATTTTTGTAAAATGGCCTCTATATTATCGAAACTCATACTCAACATACTCACATAGAATGTTGAGGAAAATTTTGTTCAAACAGGTTTTTGTTGTGTGTCCGCAGTGCGTTTTACGACAACGGATTTGGAGCGTGAATAAAACTAATGTACAGTCTCAATTGGCCGGGTACCTTTTAGTATATTTCCATTCCCGCGGTACATTTAAGTGTACTTTACAGCCCAGGGTACATATAAGTAGTTCCCAAGCCAACAATGACCAATCGAGACTTTCTATGTCACAGATATGATGGCACTTTTTGTGATCAATGTTATTTTTTTTATGGTTGCTGTACTGTTTCAAGTTATAAGGCTTACAATTAAATTTCATATATTATGTTAGAAGATTTGAATTAGTTAAGCCAAGAAATTTTATTAATTGGATGTTCCCAGAAGCTCAGATTCAGATTAACCATTATTCTTAAAACTCATTTTTAAGATTGATTTTCCTAATATAAGACAAACTTGTCATTTGAAACTTATATAATTTTTTTAATGAACTTTATCTAAATTTATTGGCGCTATATTTGATGGGTTTCATACCTTATGAACAAATAGGTGCTTGCATCATGGTGAATACGACCTTAATTAATGATAATAATTATTCATTGTTTCATTGAATATTCTACTGCTAAGTAACAGGTGCTGCATTGTGTGCTCATAGTCTGATATTATTTGGCATTGCATTTCTATGCAATTCTGTGAAAGATGTTCCTGTAAATATTGCATAGCACATAGTACATGTTGGTTGAATTGATCCACTGTTTTTTGTATCATCCAAA